>NC_056726.1:1996978501-1997116001 GCF_019279795.1 Protopterus annectens | reverse complement strand
TATAACTCTTACACGGAGGCTGCAGTTAAACGGAGTGATGTCAGCATGCTTTGCATATTCGTGAGAGCATGCTGAATCACACCTAAGTCTATCACGGTCCGTGTAAGACAGTAGGGGGCGTGTCCGTAGGCCGAGCCCTACAAGCGGACATGCCCCCAGAAGTGTAAAAGTGCCCAAAGTAAACACCCACAACAGAGTCCATGGAAATGTGAATAAACACAACACAACACATGCTCCCACAGACTATGAACATAAAATATATAAATGAACATGTTATATTTTTTTTAAATTGTAAAAATGTTTAACCGTGAGTGCGCTCGTTTGCACAGGCGTGCCCGTAGCGCAGCTACAGTTAGCAGTCAGTGGGAATGCATATAAGAACTAAATATGCAAAGTAAGCCAAGAAGCAATAGAGTAGCAGTAGAGATGTTGGCTGAAGAGCAGGCATTCATGGTTTAAACCCCCACAACGCCAACTTTTATTTTTGGCAAAATAAGCACGAAACAAGTCCCCGACACACACGTACACATATAAAATCACATTTTATGTAAAATGTAATGATATAGCCCATTTATATTGAAGAAATGTGAGGTAACAAAAGAATAAAAAATGCCAGATGTGCCCATAGCTGAGCTACAGTTTAACAAGGGGAGTGCATCTTCCTGTAGGTGAGCAGTGGTTTAACAGGTGCAAAATAAGTGCCCGTAGCTGAGCAGTGGTTTCACACACTCAAACTGTGTGCCCCTAGCTGAGCTGAGATGACTATGCGTGCTGATAGCCAAATGAGGCTTAAACCAGCACACCTCGTTTGCACGGAGCTACTCACCGTGCCAACAAGCTAACCGACGGGCAACGTTGAGCAAGCTGTAACAAAACTGCCTTGACACAGACACACCCCCTAGCCTGTCTAGACAGTCAGAAAATATAAAAAGCAGTGGCCAGGTTCGAACCCAGGACACCATGCACCATAGTCAAGGTACTGAACCACTAAGCTACGACAGCTGTACTCAGGAATGCAGTTATAGCACATATATAGGAATGAATAAAAAGTGGAGCATGACAAAGCAGGTCTTATGAAGTGGATACAATTCCAAAATGGCCAATCACAGAGAAGTGCGGGAAAAACGGCATATATAAGCCCCATAGGCGGGAATACACAGCATAAACAATTGTAGAACTGACTTGCAGCCAGAATGTCAGGTGTAGGTGAGGGTAGTTGCTTTCGAGCACAGAGGTGGGGCGTTGAGGAGTCCAGATACATGGTCTGGCTCCTATTCCACAATCATGAGGCCCAACTCATGCAGGGCCAGGTCCTGTGGGGAGCATATAGGGCTGAGGCATGGGACCGGTTGGCTCATGATCTTACCAGTGCCACAGGGATTCCAAGGACTGGTGAGCAGGTCCGTCACCACCATGCGGACCTGAAGAGACGCAAGCAGGACCAATTGAACATTTGGATCCAGGAGGCCCGGCAAATGCCCAACACCCCACTACTGAGTAAGTTACATTTAATTATGTATGTAAGAAATTAAATTAGCTGATATTATGGAGATGTGTATCCCAATATTACTCCATTTATATTACAGCTGCAGGTGTCCGTTCTGCGAACCGACGAGCCTATGGCGATAGGCTGGTGCGGTTGCGCCACCAGGCAGGTCAGTAATCCACACCCAGTAACTGTAAAGAAATATAAAAGTATGACAGTTAGCAAAAGAATGCAGTGTAGTCACTAACTAATAAAATGTGCAAGTAACAGTGTAAAAGTGTTTGCAAGTACTGCTTGATTACAAACTGTGTTTCAGTCCGAAATCCCAACAGAACAGTGAAAATGTATGAAATAAATTCTGAAATAAAGATGCCCCACCTATAATATCATAGTGCATATCATAGCCTAGAAGTAAGTACCATCCTGAATAGTAAAATGAAAACAAGTGAGAGGGTGTGAGAAAGAGTCATGAATCCACCAATAAAGTAGTAATAACCCCTGTATAAAGTATACTGAAGGCAGTACAGAATGAAATGAATGTGACAAGTAGAACCAAACTGCAAAATTTGTCCAAAGTGTTGCTGCAGCTGGAATGTGTATCCCAAAATCTGGATATGTTGCTCTCAGTCTGCAATATGCAGATAGTATGATTGTCTGAAATATCAAACATCCACAGTTGTCTATAGCTATATAAAGCAAATGTAGCAGGATGATGTTGCTAAACAAAGCCAGATATGAACGTGTATGAATAACAATAAAATGTATATTGATGTAGCATGAATAGTCCTATCACCAAAATGAAGTCGTTATCATATAGGAAACTGTAGTTAGAACAGTAGTGTGTATATATCTGTAGCTATTAGAAATGTACAGCATATGTATTGGTATTCGAAGGTGTTAATAATATTTTCTTCACCCCACCCTATAACCACATATACTCCATTCCACGTGAAAATGGTATGTGCAATCACAATTAACACCCCTGGACATTTGTCCTGATGGGTCCTAAATATTTGCATGTCCGTTGATGCATCTGCCCTGTTCATACATCCAAACCTGATGGCCTGTTGCCATCAATCAACCCTGCATGTTGTTGGACTGTGTATTGCTGTTCAAATTATGCATGTGTTATGCTTGCTGTTCAATGGTGTGAATATCTGGGTGTTTGGTTAATGGGAATACTAATGCATGCTGTTACAACTAATTGCGAATGGTATTGTATGTTACTAACCCAAACTGTCATGACATAATGCAAAACATAGAACGACAGGGAAGGCGGGTCCCAGCGGACCCACCTCTCCCACCTCAGCTGGCGAGTGCACCTGGCACTAGTGTCCAGTCTGGACCCTCCTCCGGTGGCCCTGTGGCACCTGCGGGTGGAAGCGCTGCAGGGGATGGGGCTCACCCCCCCCTCTGCAAGTGTGGCTGGAGGAGAACCACCACTCACCCTCCGTAGCATCCGGACTGTGGTGTATAGGGAGATTCGGGACTCTGTTCGAGCCCCTACGCCAGCTTTAGGCACGGGTGGCACAACTTACGGGCATGCCTGTTGCCCGGCCTACACAGCCCCCAGCACAGCCCCATCCTGGGCAGTGAAGGAACAGTGGCAACTGCCTATGGGTGGGGATATCAGTTCCACTGTTGCCATCTGTGGGCTCATGGGCTCTGGATATCCAAACCTCTGTCCCCATCAATTGTGTAAACCCCCCCACACGTGTCAGACACCGCCCCTGTATGCGTCTTGTTTGTCTTGTCTGTTTACCTATCCAACCTACCTCCCCAGCTGTACTGACTACCTTCACCTGACATACCACTCTCACCTGAAAAAAAAGGGCACTCTGTACCCACAAAAAAATTACGCCCCATACATAGCTGCCCATTCCGCACATATGTCTACCAGACATGGAAACTATCAATTACAATTGGCTGTACAACAAGTATTACTGTTGTCCTTACACCTCTCTCAGGGGTGGAAGGTATCAAATGTCACACCAAATTACAAACATATGCACAGCTGTTGCTGATGAAGAAATGGGCAGCTATGGGCCTTACCTACATCCCTCCTGCAAAACCCAAGCTTGTTTCCCTACTGTTTTACCTGCTTTGTGACCCCTTTTTCACCACTTTTCTGTCTCCCCATTTTCATTTCTTTCAAAGAAAATATCGCGGGTGTGCGCAAGAGTAAGCACGTTTAAGCGGTTGTAAGCGGGTGTGCGCGTGTGTGCGCTGAGCTAAACGCCAGTGCGCATGCGTGAGCTCCGCGCAAACCAGCGCTAACCCGGTTACAACTGCTTAAAGGGGCCTTAGTCACTTTGATTGACAGGTCTTGTAGTCAGTTCAGAAGCAAAATAAAATCCCACTGGCAGTCCCGAACCCAGGACCTTGGAAACAGTAGTCTGCATGACTTACCACTAAGCCATGACTCTTATACAAGAACATTGTGCTAAAATAAATATATCATGTAATAGTAGGAATGAATGTAAAGGGAATATAGATGTGTAGTACACAAAGCATGCAATTTAGAATTACTATCAAAACTAGTGGATTTCCCATAATAGTAGTGTGTGAACAGAAACAGCCATGCTAGTTGGTAGCTAGTAGGTAATAATGTCACTATAGCACCTTGCAAGCCACACACATACTCACAGCAGGATAATCACTGCCCATACCCCACAACCTCTTACAGGAATACATCTGGACCAAGTAATAAAATATGTGGAGCAAAGGCCCAAAACCAGGGACACATTACAAATAATGTTACAACAAACGCAGACAGTTCAGAGAGTAACAGGGTCTGCATTTTGTGGGATGTTTGGAAGGGTATGAAGTCTGAAACTTGAATGTTTGTCACCATATTCTGACTTGTGCCCAGAGTGATTTGCTAGAAAAAGGTGTGCATGAGATATTGACCAAAATATGAGGCAGAAATGTGGACAACCTGCAAATATCTGTACACATGACGGGTCTGACACCACCATATTTGAATAGTTAAGAGCCTAGACATAGCAACAGTGAATGACTTTCAAGGATGCCCCTCAAACTCCATGTGAAATGTACAAATAGTAGGCAGAAAGGTGTAACACATGCAATGGTAACTATGGAGTCCTGAAAGTATTTACCACTTGCATGGCAGAAAAAGTGTAGTAATACATATGCTCATGCTAATCCACAGTCACAAATGCAGCATACCAGACATTTTAATGGGTGTACCCCACTGATATGTACCATTCCATGAGGCAGATAACAGATGAACCTGAAAGTCTCTGTGGCCTGCTCAGCAGCATACTCAAATACCCTAATAGATGTCAAGGCCCACACCATGGCCAGACCACACTGCATGCTGTAACACCCTAGCAGATATAGCAAGCATTCCAAGGTGTGAATGTACATGGAAAATAGGAAAGCTACAGCAGCACACTACAGTCAGGGCACCTAGCAGGCATACAAGTAGTGACTGTAAAGGGCAAATATTGAAGCCTTAGCAACAAAGTGCAAGCAAAAGTGAAAGGAAAGCACACACACACACACACATTAACAGCAGTAGTAGTTGTAGGTGTCAGTGTACATACACAGTTAGTACAGGAAACTGGAGAAATGAATGGAGGAATGTTAATCTACAACACAGCTGGAAATATGAGAGAAATACCAACCTTTACACTCACAGAACATTGTCCAAAGCATAACAGCATGGTCCCTGCCCTTAAAATCTGAAAGGGCTACACCCATCTCACATACCTTTTTATAGCACTGTTCTGAAATCACAGTGAGAACTGCAATCAGTACACAACTGGCTGCATGCAATTAGCAAATGCTGGCTAACAATTGCTGCAGAGGCCATCACATGGACATATGCAGATACCTACAAAAGTATGCTGTACTCCCAGTCCACACATGCAATACTTTCATTGCACCCTGAGAAGGATGTGAGAGACAGACAGACAGACAGAGAGAGAGAGAGACAGAGACAGACAGAGAAAATTGCAATTAAGCAGACATAAACAAATTGTTCAGCAACAGCCACCTGAAAGCTGACAACTGGGAAGTGGAGCAGCAGGACAGAGAACCAGACGGCAACACAAGCAGCTGTGACAAACACAGGTAATGTAAAGTAATACTATAAAGGTCTACATACTGTGAATCCTCCATATGTGTCATTGGTCCGTATCCATATGTATATGAAGATGTGTAAAGGGCAGGGGACATACAGCAACTATCAGTGAAGGCTGTACATACATTTGTATGTGAGAGCATCTATGTGCACATATCAATGTTGGTTGATTGTAGGTTGTAGTGCCATGTACAATGTAGGTTTCACAGTTATGTATGTTTAGCAGTATGTTAGTGTGTGTATACAGTATGGTAGACAAACATGTTGATATACCTGTCTATCATATGGATACGTATGTATGTCAATATATGTATATATATGATATGTATATATGTATACATACATAGAGAGAGATGTAGGAATACATAGACAGATGTAGACAGAATATTGTACAAACATATATATGTAATGCACACATACAGATATAGATATATGTCGATACATATAGACAGACTGATCTGACTATCTACAGGTATGACAGTATATGACGTCCTTCAACACACCCTGTCCCACCCCCTCTGTCACTCTCACCCCCTCTGTGCCCCCCCTCTCCACATCTATAGCAATATATGTACATCAATATATATATGTGTATATGTATACAGACATATATTTATATATACATATAGATATATCTATATACATTGTATATATATATATATATATATATATATATAGAGAGAGAGAGAGAGACAGATGTATATAAATTCTGAGTGAGGCACATGTGTACAGATGTATTGCAACAGGTGCCTGGTGACAAAGGCATGGAGTGAACACCACTGTCAAAACCGGAGTACCATACCACATTTCAAATCACCTACACCAGTAACCACCAGATATGTGATTGGCTGCCCACCACTGCATGTGTCAGGGGTGAACAGGGTCATAAATGTGTACAATAGTGGCCCCAGTAATATTCACAGTGGCACACTATCCCTGGAATACCTGCACATGGTATGTGTCAGTGAACATGGTGTGTCAGCTATGGACATGTAGGTCGGTGTACCCCTCCACACCACATAATGGATGCCATGGTATGGACCTCACATGACAGCTACAGATATGGAGAAGGACACAGTGACATGTACAACACTGTGACAATGCACTCAAACACATTACCAATGCACAGTGACTGACAACACCACAGAGTACACATATACTACCCACGTAGAGGTTACCACTCCCGGATTTACATATGTAAGTCACACCCATGACAGATGCCCAACAACCATAGTAACACCTCACACCATCCACAACCTAAATGACTGCTGTGTGTCGTCCGTGCCACTGCAATAGAGTGCACATGTGGAGGTAAAAGTTCCTACCCACAGATAAGACATACCCTGCAATAAACCACACAGTGTTAAGAAGCAAGACTCCCCATGAGTACATGTCACACATACCCTTGCTGAATGTTAGATGGGTAATATGCCATATGAGTCACCCTGTGTAACTGTGTGACAGCAGCAGGTACCATCACACCGCATGTGTCACAATGGTCAGGGTAGCAGAACAGTACGCTGCTGTAGTCCCAGGGGCAATAGCATATTGTATAGTATTGTATTGTAATGTAATGTATTGTGTTGTATTGTATTGGTATGTTGAGGTGCCTCCTTCGTGGAGTGGAACCACTGCTGCTGTGCGCCAGTGTACAGGTACATATCCTGTAGTCAGGCTAGTGTTACATAGCCCTTCTATATGTGTGTTTAGCTCCTGTCAGAGTTTATGTAGCATGCAACTGGGGATACCATCAGGTCCCATTCATGTTGTGTATTCTGCTTTCCTGAGGGTGGCTCTCACCTGGACATCTGTGATGACAGGGAGGTTACAGTCAGCTGGGATATCTATGTCTTATTTTGGAGGAGAGGGCGGGGTGACACCTGCACTGAACCTGTCTGCCACAATGTTGTCAATATCTGTGGTATCAGTGAAATATTTGTTGTTGTGTACTATGGGCATAGAGGATGGATTCTGACCAGGTTGCTAACATAACTGAAGAAGGCCTTCTGGTTATCTGTAGTGTCCCTCATGATTTCCCACTCAAAGTTGCCCATGGATGTTTGTATGATGGAAAATAGATCCTTACTAGTGCTGCTCAGACATGCCCTCCCTTTATGGAATTATGCTCTGTCTTGCAGTAGCTTCCATCTTCTGTAATACAATCTGTCTATGGCTGGGGTCCACCAGACAGGATGCTGTCCCTTTGTGGAGAGTGTCTTGGTCATATATGGGATTGCATGATCCATGCATTCTCGGAGATGTCTGTAGAAAGCAATTGTGTAGGGGTCAGCATTGTGGGTTGTATCTGCCACTGGCCCAGTGGGCTGAAAGGATACCATGTCACTGTTACAAAGTGTAAAGTTTGCATCTGTAATGTTATTCACTATAGTCGTTTGTGCTGGTGGTGGAGGTGGGATATGTATATCCAGGGCAATCAGTTTGTGGTCAGCTCACAGTAGTTGATGATGTAGGCCATACAGTACCTAGATACAAACCCCCAGAGTGAGGAGGTGCTCTTGACCTGAATCAGTGTTCTGACTGCTGGTGTTTGGTAGTATGTTGTATGGAGTGTGCCAGGTACTGTTGCACAGTTGCTGGCTGAGCACTGATACCTGGCCATTTACGTGTGTATCCACCAATAGACAGACAGATGCTAAATATGTGAGATATGTTGTATCATAACAGTCGAGTAGCATGTGTAGTATGTGTGCCAAATTCTGCTGACATATATTGCTGATATCAGGTTATTTTCTTTCTCAGGTACATGGCCCACCTGCGGAATCCCACTTACTCCACAGCTGAGGATGAGGAGATACACCAGAGCCTGGTGCGGGATTATGCAATACTCTTTTGCCGCACCAGCCAGAATCAGCAGGAGAGGGCTGCACTGAGGCAAGACCTTGTCCATCGGGTAAATGACATAGGCACGCATAATAGGACATATGAGCAGGTACGACATCACTGCAGTGATTTAATCAGACATGTCCATCAGCGTGCGGATATCCACAGGCAACAGGTCGCCACAGGTGGTGGGGTGGCTACACATCCCCCACTCACCAGACTGGAGGGACTACTCATGAGTGTAGTGGCTCCAGTCCACCAGCAACAACAACAGCAGCAGACATGCATTATGCAATACAAAAATAATTTTTGTATTATTCAACTAAGTGTGAATTAACCAGAATGTAATGTAATGTAATCAATTGTACCTTCTATTGTAATAATCTTCTCACTCTTAATACAATGTAATATGTCTTTATGTCTTTTGTAACAATATATCACTGTTTAACCCTGTTGGAGCTTTTCTCCCCGGGACTCCGCTGAAAATGGACATGCATCCAGTCGGACTATCCCGGTCAACAAATGTAAAATAAATAAATAAATAAATGATGGAGGCTGGAGCCACGCAGTAGCAAGACAGTGAACGTGCAGTTAATATGCCATATGTATAGTTGACTGTTGTGTACACTGGTAGTTAATGCATGTGTGAGGTGTGTCCTTGGTTTGTAGCTGTCACCATAGTATTTAATGTGCAAGTGTTATATCCTCAATATTAGCAGCTGACCTGTGAAAGGCGACTGTTGTACTACTGACCTGTATCATACTCAGTAACAATGGCACAGTTGTGCCCACTGACATTAGTTTCTTCACGTCTGCAGGTCCCTCTGGTATAATAGCAATGCAGCCTATCCATGCTGGTGAGTGTGTATTAACAATTCCTGTAATAGTCTTGATAGCAATAGTACTATTTGGCTCACTTAGTAGTGCTCTTTGTATGCATGTAGGTGTGTCTGTGTCTGTGTGTTGATATCACGCATACTGAGTACTGTACAATTGTGTGAAACTGTGTGCACCTGTGCATGTGTGCATGTGTGCACGTGTGCATGTGTGCACCTGTGCATGTGCACATGCGTGCACCTGTGCATGTGTGCATGTGTACATGTGTGCACCTGTGCATGTGTGCATGTGTGCATGTGTGCATGTGTACATGTGTGCACCTGTGCATGTGTACATCTGTGCATGTGTACATGTGTGCACCTGTGCACCTGTGCACCTGTGCATGTGTGCATGTGTGCATCACTGGTAATGTGTAGACATTGTAAACTGTGTTTCCTGTTTCCCTCCCACAGGTTCTTGTGCTGCTCTGGTGTCATGTAGCAGGGAACCTGAATCAGGTGCCGTGGGTACTGATAATGATGACATCTGTGTAATGGCACAGGAAGGTATGCCAGGGTCCGCCATTGGTTAGCCGATTGACAGTACACAGCTGTCGACTCCATCAATGCACACAGTTATCCTGCCAATACACCCTTTTTCACCAATGTCCCTAGGTGATGGACAGCATACAGTGGGCATTGACCAGGGTAATGTGGTATCTGTGGCACATGCCTCCCCACACAGCAGCCATGGGAATGGCCCAGAGATGGTACCACACAGACAGATGTCCAGGGGTTCTCGTGGGAGCATCCATGGGCGTACTGCCCCTGTCAGACGTGCCCACAGAGGTCTTACAATCTCAGCTATGTTTCGGGCTGTCATGCAGGCACAGTCACGTATGGAACGGTACACCAGACAGGGTCTGAGGGAGCTGACAGCATGTCGCACAGCCATGACTGACAGTATGCGTGACATTGCGGCTGCCATCCGTGATTTCACCGATGTCATAGACAGACGTTGTGGGGACATTAGACCGGTTCCACAACTACATGTCCATGAGCCAGGGCGATGGTGGGCGGTTGAGGCGTCGACGTGGCAGTATGCCAGCAACAGCAGCAGCTGGCAGTCGTCGCGGACGACAACAGGGCTGCGGCCGCCCCCGTAGTGCCAGCAGCAGCCCCAGCAATGCTGGGGCTGTGCTGTCATCAGACCGCCCCAGGAGACCATGTGCACGTGGCTCTGGCCAGGCCCGACAGGGATCTGTGTCCAGTCAACAAACACCTGCTTCTGATGACAGTACCTAGTCTGGGTTGGTACCGGATACAGTCCGTAGCACCCCTGCAAGGCACAGGTACCGTGTCCGTGGCCAGAGACACTGATCTGTATGACCTGGCAGGTACAGTCTGTGGATGTCCACAAACACCAGTATATGGCAGCCATGAGGTGGAACTGTGTGCATCCATACACACATGCAAATTGACAACACCTAGGGCTACCACATACACGCGCACACTGCATCAACATTGGCCCACCTTCTACTGCTGTCCCTCACCAACACACATACACATACATGTCAATTGGTGGTATCGGTGGCTGACTCAGGCATACCAAGTTCACACCCTGTGCATATGATGAAACTGTGCCACCTCCTGCAA
This sequence comes from Protopterus annectens, assembly GCF_019279795.1. NCBI lineage: Eukaryota > Metazoa > Chordata > Ceratodontiformes > Protopteridae > Protopterus > Protopterus annectens. Next base: position 1,997,105,095 of record NC_056726.1, on the reverse strand, counting down.
TCTGTAACAACTGTGCAGGTACAGGTTAACATGTTGCTGATGCACAGGGTGACCACATAGATGTGTAGTAATAGTATCATGTTGTTAACAGTACTGTGTGCTGAATTAATTGTGGGTATATCACAGCATGCCTGATGCAGCAAGTGTGTGATTGTCATGTACTGTTGTCTACACCCATGGTAAGTACCATAGTGTATCATCTGCACATGTTGGCATACTGGTGGTAATGATGTCAACAGAAGGCTACATACATAGGTAGCACAGGGGATAAGGTAATGAATGTAGTAATACGCAATGATGGACATGTAAACTGCAAGTGGCATGTTGCCCACACTGGACTCTGCAATGCAGATGTTTGAGGATGTTGATATGTGTGCAGTACTACACGACTGGTACAGGACACACAGGAGCACCCTAGCACTGCAAGCTCACATCTCATACCATGCTAGACAACCTCAACACACAAAACTGTCACAGGAGGGGGAGTCCCCATATACGTCAGGGATACTGTGGTGGCAGGCCAGGTAGCATACATCCTACTAAGTATGGAACCACTGAGTGAAGGCTCAGTGTCTGTTATTTGAATTGTGTATTACTGCAGGTATGAGCACATGGGTTTCCATCCAGTTATTGTACATCCTGACAGTACATGGTCTGTACACTTGTGTGCGCTGAGACTGGACCCTAGCCATCTGACCCGTGTATTTCCATGTACATGTGCATAGTGCCTGCATATCTGCAGTGTTACCTACTGGAAGTGGTACAGCTTGTTTGTTGTACAATGGACTACATGCAGCCCTGTTTACTGTAGCTTTGTTTGCATGCATGTTTGCTTGCAATTACCCTGGAATACTGATCACACCTGCAATGCATAGTTATAGAGCTTCTGTGGGCTTCTAGTGCCATCTGCATAGCTTACTATATGTATGTCCATGTCTCACTTGACAGGATGTCACTGTTTGTCCTGTTCACATGTACATTGCCTGTGACACAGTGCATATGACTTACCTGGCATGTGTCCACGTGAGCAGTCATATATGCTACTGCTAACTAATCACAGGCACTACACCTTCACATATTCATCTTCTGTTGAACTACCTGCTTCGCTAGGGACGGCCTGCACCTGTCACCCCTGGGCTTTCAGATATTGGCAAAGGCTCTTGCTACCCCCATAGTGCCTATGTTAGGCAAGGCTCAAATGACAAACCCACCTTCATAGGTATCACAAGGGATAAGAAACTAAGAGTAATGCTACCAAACGCCAGAAGTCTAAACCTCCAGATGCATGCACCTGAAACTCTCCTTGGCATGGAGAACATCGATATCTGTGCAGTAACAGATGCCTGGTTCAGGGCTACTGAGAGCACACCAGCACTACCAGGTTTAACCTGGTTCAAACCTGGTTGATTTCTTTGAAACAGTCACCAAGGCCATTGCGAGGGGAAGGTGGTTCACACAGCCTACCAGGACCTCGCAAAAGCCTTCACAACAATACCCCACTTGGGCATTCTAGAGAAGCTCACCAGCTTAAATATAAGCCCCTATGTCACTAGATGGATTGCACACTGGCTCAAGGACAGAACCCACATGGTTAGAATTGCTGGAGCCATGCCAGACTCCAAACCATTTACGAGTTGTGTCCCACAAGGCTCAGTCCTGGGACCTCTCTTGTTTGGTATATATTTATCGGAGGTACAGGCCAACACGGACGGACTGTGGCTGACCAAATATGCAGATGACTGTGAACTGGCCACCATGATCGACTCTCCAGCCGACACAAGCATCTTCCAAAGGGGCATCATAGAAACAGACAACTTGTGCCAGAGCCATGGCCTTCAGCTGAACAGTGTTTAGAAAGAGGAATGTGCATCCTGTAGTCTGTTCACCTAGTTGCCAAAAGGGACATTTTCCTCACACACACTAACCCCCCTCAGCCAAAAACACACACTTGCCATTTGCAGGATTCAAACCCCTATCTGACTATGTTATGACACTCGAGACGGACGCATTAGCAGAGTGTGCTATTCGCATTACTGGGAGGTTTCTCTTCTCTTGCTGTACTTATAGGGTGCTGACATCATCTGTGTTTAGAAAGGGGAATGTGCATCCTGTAGTGTGTTTTCCCAGTTGCCAAAAGGGACATTTTTCTCCCACAGACTTACACACACACCAACCCCACTCACTCACACACACACACACACACACACTGAGCATTTGCAGGATTCAAACCCCTACCTAACTATGTTATGACACTTGAGACGGACACATTAGCGGAGCGCGCTCTTCGCATTACTGGGAAGTTTCTTTTCTCCTGCTGTACTTATAGGGTGCTGACATCATTGGTGTTTAGAAAGGGGTATGTGCATCCTGTGAGGAGGCAGACGCCAAGCACACTCTGGCTAAGCTGTCATTCCCTAGGGCAAACAGCCTAGTGTTGACCTCTACACCCATATGTTTAATTGTCAAATGCACATTATTTGTTGCTGATAGACTGTTTGCACATCTTTATTGCCATAGCATTCCCTGTTTGTATGAACAACTTGTGCATCTGTGGAAGATGTTTGCATATGGGAGGGATCCACTATATCACTATATCACGTACGTCTCTAGTCATTTAACTGTGTGCACTGGGCAGACTGCTGTAATGTGGTTGGTTCCTGGAATAACACGTAAAAATACCAGATATGTGTGGCCAACTGCTAAACTGAGATTTTGTTTAAGTGTGTGAGCATGCCCAGTTCAGCCTTCCCATGGCATGTTGTCTGACATATGTCTCATTTATCAAAGTGTGTGAGCATGCCCAGTGTGAGCATTCCATATGTTGAACTCTGCAGCCCACCACATTTGTGGATGAGTGTGAACTTCAACAAATATCATCCGTTTATGGTTGTGTGTTGTGTGTCATGTTGTGTAGTTACTGTACAACTGCTTTGTGTGTGAACACAACAGGATTATACTGTGCCTGCAGTGTTTGCATGGGATACTTTGCATACAGTTGTCAACATCCTTTCACACTGACCCAACACTGTAGTACTGTATAGTGTACTGGTAGTACTTTGACTGTGGTGGACAGTATCCTGGGCTTTAGTGCTATCACTGCTTTACATTTCGATAGTGAGCACAACAGCTTGGTTAGGGGCCAGTTGTGTACATCTGACCATGTTGCATTCTGTTCAGATATGAACTACTTAAATCAGGCTTGTCCAACATTGGTAGTGTATTCCACAACATAGGTGTACATTCGCAAACACTAGCGATGTGCCCTAGTCCATGTCTAATGCTAGTTGGAGAGTGTGTTTGTCCTTCGACACACATTGTAAGTGGAGTTTGCCATGACATATGTCATGGTTAGTATACTGTGCCTCTGTCTACCTGTGACATGACAGTGATACCCAGGATAAAGCTACCATCTCCCATCCACTCATCAAGATTCCTATTGAGGAAAATTGATAAGTGACTCTATGGGTAGCCTGTACTGGGAGTTCACTCATGGGTGGGGGTGGCTTCTGTGTTATGGATCATGCAGTACAGCTTGTCCTATGTAAGTCAGTGCTGGGGTTCAGGTCTCTCATGTGCATAGCTCACTGCCATTCAGATTGTACAAGGTGCAGCATGTTTGATACCAGCAACACATGGCATCTGTGCAAGCTCTTTGATACTCCTGGTGAGGTACTGTTGGGGACTTTACGGTTGATGGAGGTGTCTGCTGAGGTACATCCCACAGGGGCTAGTGTAGTCAATTGTACCACTGATGAAGGATGACTGCAGAGCCACAATGACCTCCCCTTATCTAGATCTGACAACCTTCATGATTAGGTGGGTATATGGTATGTTTCTATAAACACTACAGCACATGTTTGTCCAATGCAGGATATCTATCACCTTGTGTCCCCAGGTCTCTCATTACATGTTAACTACGTAATGGGTTATCACCTATGTGGTAATTGGTGGGCACTTACTGTATATCCACGGGGGTTGACTATACACTCTTCTGCAATTAGCTTGCTGACATGGCTATGACACCAGTTGTCTGTTTCTATGTGGCCCTTTTGTGGGATGCTTGTGTCAGCTGGTGGATCATATATGGTGAGCAGTTTGTAGTCCTCTGCAAACATGTTCAGACACAGTCCTTCCATGTTTGCCTGTACCTATGGGACATATATACCAGACGAGGGAGATCCCAGGACCAAGCCTTCTGGGATGCCAGTTATATCTGGTTTGTAGTCTGACATGGCTGCAGCATGTCTGACCATGTCTGTTCTGTCCTTGGTCTGGTTTGCAACCCTCTACTGACATAGGGTTTATATTTAAGCTGGTGAGCTTATCTATAATGAACACGTAGGGTATTGTATAGAAGCCTTTGCAAGGTCCAGCTACACTGTGTGGACCACATTGCCCTCATCAATGACCTTAATGACTGTTTCAATTGAGTCAAACATGTTTAGGGGCAGGATCTGCACTTAAGAAAGCCACACTGGGTAGGGTCCGGTGTCAGTAGGTCCCCAATATCTTTATGTCTGCGGTACATGCTGATCCTTTCCATAGCTGTGCAGACCGAGCTTCTCAGGATTCTGGGGTAGTAGTTTTCAGTATCCATTCAGGCAACACCTTTGTTGTGAAGGACCACTGTTGTTGTACACTGCTCTTTGGGTACATATTCTGTGGTAAGGCTGACATTGAGCAGTAGTGTGATTTGGCATTCCATTCATCTTGGAGTCCATGTTGGACTCAGCCCAGGACACCATCTCATACCATTGCTGCTGTGTGTTTTGCTTTGTAGATGCTGGCTGTTACCTCAGCATCTGCAATGTCAGGGGGCCAGCAGTCTGCTGGGATAGATATTCTGCATTCTGGGGGGGGGTTGCACTGCACCTGTCAGGATGTATGTTGGCAATATGTGTGTGTGTTTGGTATGTTGTTTGTGATATTTGTGTGATTCAGAGCATATCTGTGAATTCCCAACACTGTTCCTACCATCAGTTGTGAAAGCCTTGGGATTATCCTTAGTGTCCTGTACAATTTGTATCTTCATAGGTTCATAGGTTCATACTAGGCTATCCACACTAGGGCATTTGTTAGCCTAGCCAGAGTGTGTGTGGCTTTTGCCACCCCTTGCTATGTGAATATTATGGCCATTTATGATTTGCTTTGCTGTGCCTCTGTCTGGACATGACACAGTGAAGACCCCCAGTGTAACTCTATAATCATCCATCCACTTGGCAAGATTCCTGTTGAAGAGTGTCAGTGAGGGGCTCTGCCTAACATTGAGTGGGATTCTGGTCCAGGGTGTGGGGAGCCTCTGGATTATGTATCTGTCCCTCCAGCACATCCTATTTCATTATTTGTTGAGGTTGACATCTCTCACTCACAGCTCCGATGGCTTTGAGTTTTCTGGGGTGGAGCATGTCCATTACTCCTGTGTTGGGCATGGCCTTCTACAACAGGCATGCAATGCCTCTGTGTAGGCAGTATGTGACTGCATTCAGCTGGGGTGTCTACAGCCAGGCAGCATATGACATATATTTGAGACCCTTTATCCTCTTGGTAAGGTACCTTTGAGGTCTTTCTAACTGCTGCAGGTGTCGGGTAAGGTACATCCCATATGAGGCATTGTACTAGATTATGGGTGTGATAAGAGAACAGTATAGGGGCACAATGACCTCTGTTGACGTAAATGTGAATCCTTTCCTGATACGGTGTCAAATGTAGACAGTCTTCCTAGCCACATTGGCAATGTGAGTGTCACATAACAGGTTACTGTCCACTTGTGTTCCTAGGTCCCTGATTACTCCTTCCATACATAATGGTTTACCACCTATGTGGTAATTTGTGGTACCTTGTTTGGTATTTGGTGGGACATTCATACTGTCCAGTGTCTTCAGGATGGCTGGGTGGGGTTCCTGTGTGTGAGAGTGTGGTCTGTAGCATGCTACAGACTGTACAGCAGTCTTGCCTACAGTTAGTTGCACATGGGTGGACTCCAATGCCTTGTGCATTGTCAGTTACCTGGACGTATGGGTGTCTGTGCTGAATATGGATACTCACCCTCCTTTTATGTTTTGTTCCAGGTTTTGGGGCCATGACACATGATATGTGGTATAACCTGGTAGTGCTGGTGTGCTGTCAGGAGGCTTGCAGCAGGTTTCTGTCACTGCACAGACATCGATGTTCTCCATACTGGGGATGGCCTTGGGAGCATGCATATTGGGGTTTACACATCTGGCATTGGTCAGCATTACCCTTAAGTTTCTTTCCACTTATGTTTTCTAGGGTGGTGGGTTAAGTCTTTTCAGCCTTGCCTACAAAAGGCTCTATGAAGGTGGCAAAGGCCTTATCCAATATCCAGATGCCCAGGGGTAACAGGTGCAAGCCATCCCAGGAACAGCTGCGTGGCTTGTCAAGCATGACATCCCAAGCAGACAGACATTGGATTCCCTTGGAATGACACCAGTAAGTGTGCCACTTGCTATGACTGATCATTCCGTGTTTGTACTGTGGCATTATTCTTGGTAAGGGTAGGATACTGCAAACGGTGAGTGTCATACCGGCCTGGACTACATAATCAGAGAGCTCATCTAGGTCTCTTTTCATGTAGTCTAGGGAGGTACATCTCAGGTCATTCACACCAGCATGGACTTTGACTGCATCATATTTCTACTTGCTTTGGAGTGACCTGCATACTTCTGTTATGTGGCGTATTGTGTCAGCCTACAGGCAGCTTACTGTACCCTTTCCCTTTTTCAGTCTGGTGTGTGGGACAGCAGTGTGTCTGACTATGGAGTCACCTATTACAACTGTATCAGGCATGTTGTTTCTCCTGGCCTGTGACTGTTTGGCACACCAGCTTTGTGTACTATGTGTTGCATGTGCTATGTTTGGAGGTTGTTTGATTGGGTGTCTGCTTTAGAGGCCTCTGTTGGTGTGCTGTGTTTGTAATTTGTGCCTCCGGGAATGTTTTTCTGTGTTTATGTCTTTGGTTTGCAGTTGTGATAGGTGTATGTGGGACTGTGTTTGTGGTGTGTGTGGTTACCTTCTCCTCCTGACTAGTTTTGGGAGTACTGAGTTGAGGGAGCTCAGCCTCCAGTTTGGATAGATGGTTGCATCTCTCACATATATTTGTATTTCTTGGGTGGAGTTGGGGGTTGTCTGTGTACTTGGGGCAGGTGTAACATTGCCTCAGGATTCACAGATTCAACTTGTTGTGGCTGGCCTTAGTGGATTGTATGTGTGGACATATTTTATTGCCATACTACTGACCAGTGATTACTTCATTGTTTAGGTTTGCTCTGTCATGTAGTAGCTTCCTCATTCTCTTGCATGGTTTGGTTATGGCTGGTGTCCACCATGCCAGATGCTCAGTGTATGGCATTGTGTCTTGTTTTAATTTAGGATTGTATAATCCAAGCATTCCTGGCAGTGTTCATGGAATGGCTGTATTACAGGTTCTGAGGTGTGGCCCATATTTTGCACCTGCACAGGACCTTTAATGGATTCCACATCAGTTTGGAGGAGTGCAAATATTGCTTTACACATGTTTTCCACTGTGGTTTTCTGGCCAAGGACTGTGGTCAGGATTTGTATATCCAGTGTGATTACTCTATGGTCTGGTTTTACCAGTGAGCAATACACTTCTCGTCTTGCCATCCAGTACCAATGTTGCTGATTATCACATCCAGTATGCTTACCCCTCTTGTGGGAGTGGTACATTGTTCCTGGGCCTTTTGGTTTATGTATTCTATGAACTTTTGTCCTACACTGTTGGAGCTAGTATAATGCTCCCAGTCTATGTCTGGGTATTTTCAGTCACCCAATATAATGTGGTTTGGAGGACTTGATATATTCATGTATTCCAGCATAGGCCAGGTGCAGTTCCTGGTGTTGGGACAGTAGTCTGTAGCAGGCTATAAACTGGGGGGCAGTTTTAGCCACTGTTACTTGACCATGGCTAGTCCATGCTGCTTCTTGTTGTGGTACCAACATGGGGGTGTGGTTATCCTTGACAATTCTTGCTAGTCACCCTCCTTTTGTAGCTTGTTCCATGTTTTGAGGCTGTACAGCACAGTATGAGGTGCAACCTGGTAGTGTTAGGGTGCTGTTGTGAGCCTTGACTCAGTTTTCTGTTACAGCACAGATATCAACATTCTCCATACTGGGTGAGTTTAGACTGCATGCATGTTGCTGTTTCGACTTATCCCTTATCTTATTCTTATCCCTTCTGATACCTATGGAGATAAGTTTGTGTTTTGAGCCTTACCTATTCAGGGCACACAGCCTTTGCCAGTATCCATACAGCCTGCACTGATAGAAGCACGCCAGTCCTAGCAGGTGGAGCATCATGTCATGCTCAGCATGTCATCCCAGACTGGCACACATTGGATCCCCTTTGACTAACTGCGATACTTCAGTCAATTATTGCACTTGATCATCTCATTGACATATTGTGGCATGATGCTTGGTGAGGGTAGGATGTTAGTCAGGGTCCTCAGGTGTGCATATATTACATGGTGTTACATTATTTAACACATGGCATTCATACCTCAGGTGGTGCTGCAGGGCTGCCTATGTCGGATGCACATATTACACTCCCTGTACATGTTTCTGAGCAGGTCATGTCATTTTAGGCATCCCTGTTATTATCTGAGCGAGTCAGAGGGGGTATAATTCCCAGGATTCCTACTGAGCCAGTGTATGTGCTATGCATTGCCTCTTTGCCAAGGCCAGGGCATACTGGGCATGCCTCCTTCTGCCTACTGGGGCAGGCTCAGGTTGTTCCTCCTCCAAGTCACGCTCTGCCTGTGATGGCCTTGGCAATGGTGGGGGGCTGTTTGGCCCGGCCCTATGATGGTCCTGCTGCAGCTGTTTTCACAAGATCATATTATGTAGCATAGCACATACCATGACAATTTGGGTACATGTAGTTGGTGTGTACTGCAAGGCTCCACCAGATGTGTCCAGACACCGGAACCGTGACTTGAGCAGCCCAAACATACGCTCTATTACATTATGTGTTTGTGCGTGTGCCTCATTATGGCATTCCTGTTCAGGTGTGTGTGCGTTTCTGATGGGTGTCATCAGCCACGGCTCCAGTTCATAACCTGCATCCCCCATTAGGTGTCCGTGCGGGATGTCCCCATTGGCAAATGTCTGGTACAGCTGCGTCAAATGCCAGATGTGGGAATCATGGTAGCTCCCAGGACAGCCAGCACACACATTCATTATTATGCCCTGGGCATCACACATGACCTGGCAGTTGATGGAGGGGAAGCCCTTGCGGTTGATGTATGCCCTACCCCGCTCACCGGCTGGTGTTTTGATACATATGTGCGTGCAGTCTATTGCACCCACTACCTCAGGGTATTCCGCTATTTGCTGGAAGAGGCGCATATTGCTGGCCAATACCTCACAGGCATTGGGGAAATATACATGATCACCAACATGTGCTGACATGGCATCCAGGAACTGGTGCAGTACCCTGGAGGCTGATGCCTGTGATATCCCCATCATATCACCAGTTGGTCTCTGGAAGGTACCTGTTGCTAGTATTCTTAGGCCAACACATATCTTGGTTTCCACTGGGATGGGTTCCCCTCTGTTGGTTCTATGTGTGAGGCGTGGCCTGCACAGCTCCACTATTTGCTGTAGGAGGTCTCTGTCCACTATATAGCGCTCTACTATCTCCAGCTCATGTAACCCGTGGTAGGTGACCCTGGGCCTGTACACTCTTCTCAGTCTCCTCACTGTGGGTTGTCTGGCACCATCTGCATTGTCACCACCCTCAGCAAGTCGCCTATGTCATTATGACAGCTATGGCAGCCCCTAACATTTCTGCTCTGAGTTAAGCTTTTTCAGTTTTCACTTCTAATAACTTACTCCTGTCTTGCAGTGTCTCTTGAGAGAAACATCCTGCACTGCTGTTTGCAGAGTTTTAAGTGCTGGGCTGGGCTACTATTCTGCCTGTGTAATTGCCTGCTTCTAATTGTTTTCACCTGCTAGCTCCAGCAGTATTACCTGCTAGCTTCCTACTAGATCTGTTGCTTCCTTTTTCCTTTCTGTTTCCTCAGGGAGGAGCCGTGTGCAAACCAGCAGAAACATGCTCACAGTGGCTTACATGCGCACACATGCTTATACAGTTCTGAATCTGCTTATTCGGGTTAAAATATGTGCACACCCGCGCAAACAGTTAAACATCTCTAAACACGCTCCCACATGCTCAGTCTGCCTTACATGTGCGCACACTGTCTTACTCGCACTTCATGGCATGCACACGTGCGCATGCACGCCCAGCAAGAAACTTTGGTGTAGGCAACAGTGTACACCTTCCATTTCTTGACTTTCTCATGCTTATCTAGTGGCACACCTCTTTCCATGATATCTGTCTGACATCTGTCATGTAACTCTGACCTCCAATAAACTGCATTTCTTTCTACCATTCCCCCCTGTGATGTCACCTATCTCCTACTCTGTTCCTCCCCCTTCTGTAACTCTTACACTACTCAGACTGTGCTCATTTGCTATGTGACAGTGGAATTCAGTATCCTAACACTCATTTGCATCAGATTGCCTACTAATGCTTAGTTACATCTCTTAGACTCAGCTTCCCCCCTTAGCAACCACTACACGGTGGCCATGTTGGTTTTGGTCTGCTGGTCCCTGCATTGACATTCCATGTATTGCATAAAACCCACATTTGTGGGTTTAAACCTTCGTTTTTATGTTTTATACAGCGCAGCCCGTTTGTGCGGGACTGCGCTGGGTTTAAACATCAGCGATCGCCGAAAAAAAATATATATATTTTTATTACTTTTGCATCAGGTTACCTTGCCAATGGCCGCATATTTGGCCATTGGCATGCTGCCTGACACATATGCACCCTTTATTTGGAGCTGACATGGCTCCATTGCGATTTTTGCAGAAACGTACTCAGTTGTCAACTGAGTACATTTCTGCAGCTAAAACGGCTCTTACACGGGCTGTTCTGGGCTTCCTGGATCGCTAATCATCCTCATTTGCATGCTATTCGGCTGCAAGTGAGGTGATTAACTTATCCACGCCCACTCCGTGTAAGAGACGTTTTAGCTCGTCTCTTACACGGACTTTGGGCTGTTCCTGGATCGCGAAGGCTGCATGGAGTCTTACACTACTCTTAGACTCCGTGCAAGCCTTCGTGAATCCTGCCCAACATCTTGTTAAAAACGAAATACAAAATATGTATTAAATTTTAAATGAATGTCAATTTTAATTATACTTTATAAAATCAGTTAAAAATGAAATTATATCAGTGCAAGTAAGAGCCATTTCATTTTCAAATACTTTCCCACCATCTAGTGGATAAGCCCAGTCATTCCAGTACAAATATAAAAACTTCTCCTCACAGGAACATATAGAAAACCATATATTCTTACTAAAATGCTGTTTTTAAAGCTAGCTGCTCTAAGCTTCAGGACTGGGGATAGGGAAACTGCATCATTTAAGCATAGTGGCCTATTGACATCCAAAATAATTTGCCAGTATAATTCTGTATACTGTATTCTAGTTTCCCACATACCACTCCCCTTAAATCCTTAGGAAAACAAGGAACTGAAACTTAGCCGAAACACACTTTAAAGTGTGTTTATATAGAGCATTATTTTGGTTTTTAGTTTATATAGAGCATTCTTTTGTTTTTTAGTCCAAATAGCATTAATATGTTTTTATATTCTCTTTCTTATTTCTTTCATTTTTTCCAACATAAAATGCTTGACAGGAAACCCATATTGCAATATAAACCACCCCACTGCTCTCACATGTACTATTTACTTTACCTATAATTCTCTTACCCCTTGATTCCAGAAATAAACTTTCCACATCACTAATGTGTGGGCACTGTGAACACATACCACACTTAAATGTACTGTTCCTACCCTGCTTACCTTTCATACCTTTATAACCTTCCAATAAATCCTTAATGTTCCTACCTTTCCTAAAAATACATTTCAGGGGTATGTTAAAATCTAATTTAAGGTCTGACATACTACTAAGTTTCATCCATACCCTTTTCATAATCTTCCTAATAGAATCCCCACTAAATCGAACTGGCACCTCGCCCAAGTGTCATGTTTAATCATAGCCTCACCTCAGGCTTCGTGCCCACTGAGGGGCACACAGCTACAGTTATCCCACTCCACAAGGGGGGATCCACCTTGGATCCTGGGAACTACCATCCCACCAGTCTGACGAGCCTGGTCTGCAAGGCTATGGAACGTATTATCATGGAACTTATAAACAAAGACATTGGCAACCTTCACCCATTTGGGTTCATGAATGGCCGATCGTGTCTCCTGAACCTGACTGACTTCTTCAATTCAGTCTCTAGAGCCGTGGACGAGGGTAAGGTGTTCCACACAGCCTATTTGGACCTCGCCAAGGCCTTCAACACCATCCCCTTCTCTAGAATCATACAAAAACTTACTAAGCTGGGCATAAATCCCTATGTCACTCAATGGTTTGCCAACTGGCTTACTGACAGAACCTACACTGTAAAAGTAGCCAACTCCAAATCCAGCTCCAGACAAGTGACAAGTGGAGTACCTCATGGTTCAGTCCTGGGACCACTCTTGTTTGGCATCTACTTCTTTTGAAGTACAGGCCAACACTAAGGGACTATGGCTAACAAAATTTGCAGGTGACTGCAAACTGGGAGCCATTATTGAATCCCCAAATTATGTGGATATTCTACAAAAGGGCCTTACAGAAACAGATGCTTGGTGCCAGAGCCATGGGTTCAAGCTCAATGCCAAGAAGTGTATAGTTATCCCCTTTGGGAAAAAACATGTACCCATTAATTACCACATAGGTGGCGGTACACTAAACACTGAAAGTGTGATGAGACCTAGGAGCAGAGGTTGACAGTGGTCTCACCTTCGATAACCACATCCCCACAACAGTCAGGAAATCCTTCCATGTGACACCTCATCACTAAGGGCTTTTCATCCAGAAAAAAGGAGGTCATTGTCCCACTGTACTCATCCCTCATTAGACCCAACATAGAGTACAACACCCCATTTGGTATGGTATGTACCTCACAAGACATCTGCAACAACTGGAAAGGCCCCAGAAACATCTCACTAAAAGAATCACAGGCCTAAAGCAGATGCCCTATGCTGACCGACTAAAAATACTCCAACTATACTCTGTTGGATATCGTCTACTCAGAGGCAATCTCTGCTTAACATACAAGGCCATGTTAAATACAGAGCTGTTGGACATGCTACACTTAAAGAAATCCCAATCCATCAGAGCCACATGCTCCAGGGAAGTAAACCTCGTTATCACAATGAACAAAACATGCTGGAGGGATAGGTTCCTGACCCAGAGACTCCCCATGCATGTCAAGTAGAGTGCCTCCTTGGCCCTCTTCAAAAGGAACCTTGACGACTGGATGGGCGATAGGAAATTTACCCCGGGGTTCACATCAGTCGCCCTGCTAGACAGGGGTTCAGGGAAGTAAATATTGTGTGAAGAAACAGCCAGGGAATTGTTATGGCTATGCTTGTACAGGCCCTAGGACCGATAGCCTAGTACCAACCTAGTCTTTCATTATCAACATGGGGACCCTCATTCACTTGGTCATTTGTTGGAGGACCATCACTAATACCCAAAATATGAGCAAATTTATCTTTTCTACTCCTCACTATCTCACACCATACATCAGAAATCAAGTTGTTTGGGTAAGCCCGATCAATAAACATATTTCTTAAAACTTCACATTCCCCAAGGAACTTGTTCTCGTCTGAGGTCATCCTGTTGATTCTTACAAATTGTCCTTTAATTATTCCCCTTTTTTGGTGAAACAGGTGTGCACTAGTGAAGTGAAGGATGGAATTAGAATACGTTTTCTTCCTGTAAACCTTTGATTCATATTTACCACTATCCTTATAAATAGTATCATCTAAAGACAAAGACATGCATCTGGAGACTCTCCCCGGGCCTACGCTGAAAATTGGCTTTGTTCCAAGTCGGACTTTCCCAGTTAACAAATGTTAAATAAAAAAATAAATAAAATAAATAAATAATTTACTTCACTATAACCAATATTATAGGTAAACCGTAAAAAATTAGTGGACTCTAATATATCGAAAAAAAAATCCAGAAATTTCTCAAATGTCCCTGTCCAAAAATACAGGCATCATCTAAAAAATGCTTATACAGTACCCAACAGTCCTTGTATTGGCTATTAATAACAAATTTCTCATCACAAATAGACCAGATCAAATTAGCATAAATTGGAGCATACCTTGCAGCCTGGCTCTTACTTGCACTGATGTAATTGCATTTTTTTAACTGTTTTTATTTTATAAAGTATCATAATAATTAAAATAATTGACATTCACCATTTAAAATGTAATACATATTTTGTATTTCATTTTTAACGACGTTATTTATCTAACTAAAATACGGACTCATATTTTTTAAATGAAGTGTAAGGTATGTCTGATTTAGGAAAGGGAACACTATCTTTTTATATATTGTAAATGCTTCTTGATTGGTTTACTGTTGGGAGACAGGATTTTATTTGTGGTTTGGAATAAAGGTTCACTAGGTTTTAAATGTATTTTCACATCTGAGGAAGTCTTCAACGAAAAGGCTCGTGACTCAGTTAAGATGTTTATGTGATGTGCGCTGCATTTTTATCTAATAAAGCCTTCTACCAGTTTGTGCTGCTCATTATTGGAGAGACTGCTCTGAGGTCCTTCTGTTGATTTATTAGTTTAATTTCAGCACTGGTCTTCATTTTTTACTGTTTTGGTGGTTTTATCTTTTTTGGAGATGGAAGGGTCTCCAAGTTCATCAGGAGCTTCTGGGTTTAGAGGCAGTAATACTGACAAACTTATGAAGCTGGTTGACCAACTTACTCAGCTGGCTGAACTCCTGACTCCAATTTGTCACTCGGTAGTGACACAAAGCTCTTTGCTTCCTGGTAATCAGCAAGTTCTTTCAAAAAAATGACTTGTCATCAACACAGAACTCCGGATTATTTGCAAACAATCCTTGTTGTTAAAAAGCTTCCAACAAATTGACTAATGGAGGCTGTACTGGATTCCCATGTCTTCTTGTCAATGGAACTGCTGGAAGCCCTGACTGAATAGAACATCATTGTAAATGAAGAAAACGGACTTAATGAACAAAGACAAGGTAATTGTTTTAATAGTGAACTAAATGGGAGTAATTTGGGTGCTTAGCTTGGGAGAAAGGTTAATTTTAATGATGTCACAACCGACAGTGTAACCCAAGGTCGCTTGTATGCTGATATATCAAACTGATGCATGATTTAATGTTTAAATACAGGACCCTGGACATTGACAATTCTTACCTTAAAAAATGTTTTAATTTATCTGTTGTACCGAAGGGTTTGAGAGTTTGGAGATTCCCAAACAATGTGGAGGACGTTTTATAGAATTAATTGGCCTTTTGACAAGTGGGGGATTGAGTTAATGAAGGCCATCATTAGACAAACTGAAAAAGATATGAGCATTTCATTTGAACTAATTGAAAGGGTTAATGAATGCATTTGTTAATTATTTTTAGTTGATGAATACAAGAAAAAGTACTTTGATGTTAGAAACCAGGTAGATAGTAAATACAATAATGTAATAAATAGGAAAAGTAGGAAATTACAGAGGGACAGGTATGAATACGAAAATAATTATAGTTATTCCAGACTCAAATCTACTAACAGTTATTTGATTAAATGGAACATTGAGCCCTTTAACACCAGAGGGGATGCATATATGAACTACAATAGTAATTATGACCATAGAGAACCTGATTTAGAGAAAGTGGACAAAGGGAGACAGGGAACCCCCCCCCCCAGATATTTAGGACCCTTTAGAGTATCCCCCCTCTGGAGGTCAGAGAGAATACAGAACAAACAGACTATTTTCACCCGGAAGGAAGGAGGGGGAGAGGCAGGGGAAGGGTCTAAGTGAACACCCGTATCTAGAATTAACGTACAGTGATGGGATTACAATTGATGGGGTTAAGTTAACATTTAAGGGTTTTAATATTTTTAATTACAGTGATGTTGAGGTGAATGAAAACTTTTTAAATTTTCTAAAAGTCTGAATTTTGTCCCGGCAAGAAAATGTGATTTTACTAGGCTTGTTATTGATTTCAAACTATTTTTAAGAAAGAAAAATCTTCACTTATGGATTGATGGTAACTATACTTTTGAATGCTGATGAAGTTTTAAAAAGGAAAAAAATATTTTTAACCCTCCCCTACACCCTCTGTTGAGGAATTTTGAAGCTATGGTTGAAAGGGAACTGAGAGAAGGTGTATGTAACAACAGTTTCCGTCCTAATTTGACCAAGGTTGAAAGATTTACTGGAAGAATTAAGGAACCCAAGAATTATGAAACCAGATAAGGGGGGACGGATTGTCCTTATGAATAGTATTACATATGAAGTCAAGATATTGGAAATATTACACAATGAAAATAAATATGTTGTAGTATCGATGAACGAAATAAATATTGCCTACAACAGAATTTATGTTGCGTTGTACGGTTTTGCTGATAGAAGGGTTTATTGATAAGAATATATATATATTTTTTTTGCATAATAACAAACCAAGAGTTCCCTCTATATTTGGAATACCGAAGGTGCATAAGAATATTTATGATCCATCTTTAATTCCCATAGTAGCTGCAGAAGGTTAGGTGACAGCCCCCCCCCCAGCTAGATTTTTGGATGTTAAGCTTAAGAATCTGGTTATGATGGGTAGCACATTTTTGAAAGACTTGTGCAATTTTTTTTTTGTGAGGAATGTCAAACAGGAACTATTTAGGGAATGAGGTCAAGTTTATAACCATTGACATTGTTGACCAGTTTGGTTTGATACCACATGAACAAGTACTCGAGTGGTTTGAGGAAGCCTTGAGGAAGGCTGAGTTTTTAACTCCAAATGAGTTTAATAGATGTTTAAGACTTGAAATGGTTTTAAAAAGCAACTTTATTTTCAAGGGGAATTATTTCAACAGATTAGTGGAGTGGCTATGGGGGCAAGGTGCACTCTGATTTATCCTAATTTGATAAGGTCTATTTGGGAGAAGTTGATTATTAATAGGCAATACAAGGACGGCCAGGTATTGTATAAATATTTTTTTTAGATGATATCTGTATTTTGTGGACAGTGATGTTTGTAATATATTAAAAAAATTCCAAACATTTCTCAAAGTCCACTAACTTTTTTATGGTTTACCTATAATATTGGTTATACTTGATGTAAATTATTTAGATGTCACTATTTATAAGGATAGTCGTAAATATGACTCAAAGATTTACAGGAAGAAAACATTCTAATTCTATCCTTCACTTCACTAGTGCACACCAATTTCACCAAAAAAGGGGAATAATTAAAGGACAATTTGTAAGAATAAGCAGGATGACCTCAGACAAGAATGAGTTTCTTTGGGAATGTGAAGTTTTAAGAAATATGTTTATTGATCGGGGTTACCCAAACAACTTGATTTCTGATGTATGGTGTAAGGTAGTGAGGAGTAGAAAAGACATATTTGCTCCTGTTTTGGCTATTAGTGAAGGTACCCCAACAAATGACCAAGTGGATGAGGGTCCCCATGTAGATGAGGAAAGAATAGATGGAAGATACGGGATGCATTTGTGACCGATTTTAGTGGGGATTCTGTTATTAGGAAGATTATGGAAAGGGAACGGACAAAATTTAATAGTATTTCAGACCTTAAATAAGATTTCAACATACCCCTAAAATGCATTTTAGGAAAGGCAGGATTTATTGGAAAGTTATAAAGGTATAAAAGGTAAGCAGTGTAGAAAAAGAAAAGGTATATTTAAGTATGCTATGTGTTCACAGTGCCCACACATTAGTAATGTGGAAGTTTATTTCTGGAATCAAAAGGTAAGAGAATTATAGGCAAAGTAAATAGTACATGTGAGAGCAGTGGGGTGGTTTGTATTGCAATATGTGTTTCCTGTCAAGCATTTCATGTTGGAAAAACTGAAAAAAGATGAGAATATATGAATGCATTAATGCTATCCGGACTAAAAACCAAAATAATGCTCTGTATAAACACACCTTAAAGTGTGTTTTGGCTAAGTTTCAGTTCTTTGTTTTACAGGAAATTCTTAAGGATTTAAGGGGTGGTATGTGGGAAACTAGAATAAGGTATAGAGAATTATACTGGCAAATAATTTTGGATGCCAGTAGGCCACCAGGGTTAAATGATGCAGTTTCACTAGCCCCAGTCCTGAAGCTTGGAGCAGCTAGGCTTTAAGAATAGTATTTTAGCAAGAATATATGGTTTTCCCATATGTTTCTGTGTGGAACTCAAGTTAAATTTATACATTTGTACAGGAATGACACAGCTTGTCCACTAGATGGAGCCAAAGTATTTGAGAAGGAAATGTCTCTTACATACAATGATGTCATTGAACTTTATCTGTTTTTATTATATACAGTATCATAATAATTAAAATAATCAACATTCACCATTTAAAATTTAATACATATTTTGTATTTCATTTTTAACGTTATTTATCTCACTAAAATACGGATACATAATATTGTTTAGATAAAGTGTAAAGTACATCTGATTTAGGAAAGGGAACACTGTATATTTTTATATATTGTTGTAAATGCTTCTTGGTTTATTTTTGGAGAATAGGATTTTATTGGTTTGGGCTTGTGGTGTGGGATAAAGATTCAGTAGGTTTTAAATGTATTTTCACATCTGAGGAAGTATTTTTGATGAAAATGCTGGTGATTCAGTTAAGGTGTTTATGTGTTGTGCTGTGTTTTTATCTAATAAAGCCTTCTACCTGTTATTGTGCTGCTCGTTATTGGAGAGACATAACCTTCATATTCAGTTTTGTCTTTTTCATCCATTCAACTGTTGGGACAGAATCCCCAGCTACTTGGCTCCAAGGGTAGTCTCATGGAAGGATGTTCCGAATGATGGCAGAACCAAAAGATGCCCTACCCATTGAAAACAAATTCGATTTGTAATGCAAAATGAAAGGATGAATATTAAATCAGGTGGAAGCAAAACAAATGTCCTCAGTCAAGACCTTGGATATACACATGGGAGATACAGCCAGTCAACCATATAGCCAAGGTAAACTTTGAAATGCTTTGAGCCATCTTGGCTTTAGAAAATGAAACAAACAATTGGTCTGATTTCCTGAAAGGTTTGGTTCAATGAAGGTAGAAGTGTAATTGTTTGTACACATCAAATAAATAAAACATATATTCTTCTGTATTTGAAATATTTGGACAGAAGACGGATTAATATTTTGACCGAGTGAAGACTGTGAAGTTACCTTATGCAAAAACAGAGGATGGTGTATAAACTCTGTCCTTGTCAAAGATAACTGGAGGTTTACAAGACAGGACATAGAACTTGAACACCCATCCAGCTGTGGTAAATGCTATCAGGAAAAATATTTTCCAAGTTAGAAATTTTAAGTCCACTCTGGCAGCAGGTTCAAATGGAGCTTGGGTCAAGGCTTGTAGTAAGACAGTCATATCCCAAGGAGGAGTAGGAACCCTGAATTGGAGTCTAAGAAGGAAGGTCCTTCTCAGAAAGGCTTTATACAACTTGAGTGAGGCTAAGGAATTGTGATTCTCTCCAAAATGGAAGTCTGAAATCACCACTTTCTGAACTTTGATAATTGAATAACTAGCTCGGTTATGGAAAATGGAAGCAAGGAAATCGAATACTGCTGATACAGGGGACAAGGATATAAATTTCTCTGAGAAACCCAAATCGAAAATCTTTTAATTTACTTTTGTAAACATTCCTAGTGGACAGCTTCTTAGAAAGGATAAGAATAGGGACCACTTAAGAGGAAAGCCTGTACTGCCTTGTCATCACTGGAAATGGAGAAACCATGTGAATAGTTTTACAGCTCGAGTGTCCAGATAAGGCATTCCAGATGGATCTGCATGAATTTCAGGATTAGGAGAGTTGGCAGGAAAGCATATAGGAGACCAGAGGGCCAATCATGAATCAGAGCATTTCTCAGGGACTCCCTCTCCAGCGGAATCAGTACAAAGAACCTTCTGCATTTGGAATCTATGAGAGAAGAAAAAAGATCACAGCATGGTTGGCCCCACTGATGAAAGATTTGTGTCATCACTGTTGGATTGAAAGACCACAAGCGAGGTAGCAGAATAGATCTGCTGAACCTGTCCACTAGAATGTTAGACTTCCCAGGAATGTGCATTGCTATCAAAAAGCAGTTGGACGATATCACCCACTGCTACACTCTCATTTGCCTTGACACAATGGGTAGGACCATGTTCCCCCTGTTTACTGCTGTACCAGACTACTGGCATGTTGTTGGTCTGGATAGAAATTACCCCTAGAGGAAGGATATCCTGAAAGGCCTGCAATGTTAGGACTGCCCTGATCTCTAAGACACTGCTGAGAAGATTTGCCTCTGATGGGAACCACATGCCTTGGACCATCTTCCCCATATAAGTCCACACACCCTATCTGGGAAGGATCCATGGTCACTGTGGCTTTGGGAGTAGGAGGAGGAACAAAGGTAAAGCCCCAGAACACCCATGAACATTGAATCCGCCAAGTTACATGCTCTCTGTATGTTAAGAAGTTTGGAAAGGTCATAGGTTGCGACCGGATGGATCATTGAACTGTTAATATCCACTGTAACACTTTCATAAAATACCTTGTCAAGAGGACCAATGTAATTGGGGCTGCCATCAATCCTATAAGTTGTACGACTAGTTTGTCAGGTGGTGTCTGATGGGAAAGAAGCTTTAGGGCCTGGTTTTGTCAGGCAGATAACCTGTGCACTGGTAACCTTGAATTTGAATGGTTGTGTCTAAGAGTACTTCTATGAGCTCCAGAATCTGTACTGGGGAAAACTGATTTGTCCTGGTTCACTGTGATTCCTATGGGAGTGTAGCTGAAGCAAATAGGTTCTGTCCCAAACTAGAAGAGACCTGAAAAGAGTGGTAAGGAGACAGTCATTTAGATAGGGGAACACTCTGAACCCTTAAAGTCAGAGGTGATCTGCAAGCAATACTATGCATTTGGTGAAAACCTGGGGTGGGGGATTTGGTGAGACCAAGGGGCAGGGCTCTGTAATGAAAGTGATTTGCTCTCAGCCAAAAATGAGAAAACCTCCTGGAGCATCTGTCCGTTTTAATGTGGCATTACACATCCTCAAGGTCTACTGAGCATATCCAATCGTCCTTCAGGAGATGAATGAACTGTACTGTGACCATTCAGAACTTTGTGTGCTTGACATATCAATTCAAGTGGCTGAGACCCAAAATTGTCCTTGGATCTCCATTTCTTTTTGGCACTAAAAAAATCTCAAATAAGTTCCGAACCCTTACTGGTCTAGAGGGATCCATTGGATGCCTTGCTTGTCTATCAGCATTTTTATCTCTAATGCTGTTGCTTTTCTTTGAGAGAGTGGAATGTTGGGAAGTTTCTTTCATGGGGTGGGCAATGAAAGGAAATGTGATAGCCTTTGGTAATACTTCTAAACACCCTGACATCTTTGATGATGGACGTTCAGGCTTCTGGGTGCAGAGACAAGTGCATTGTGCAGCAGTCAGCCAACCATTCAGGAGCACTAATAAAGCCTCTTGGAAAACAGACCCCTGAAACCTTCATTCTGTAGGCCTCCTCTGCCATGAGGGTGATGACTCTGAGGACCTATATCTAGAAGAATCCCTTTAAACTTCTGAAACCACAGCTTTTTATCTCCTTTTTGGTTTTTAGATAAGGTCCTTTTGGGGGTAAAAAAAATGTATGCCTATAGCAGAAAGTTTTTCCATCCTGCTCACTCCTGGAAAATGCATCTTTGACCTTAGGGCCAAACAAAGTCGAACCATCGAATGGTGTGTTGATAAAAGAGGTCTTAAAATGCTCTGCAAAAATCACACAAATGTATCCAAGCTTGCCTCCCTATGGTAATGCTTATATCTGCGGCTCTTGAAGCACATTCCATTGCATTCGATATGAGTTACATGAACGCATTCATCATGGACTGAAGGGCAGCCATTTGCAAGTCAATGGTTTTCCTGTCTTCTCAGACACTGACTCAGATTAAGACTTGAAGAGCTCCTTTGTTGTTTCTCTGAAACCTAGTCATGTGTACCAAATAATTAAATGACCTTAAAGCAAAGCTTCCCAAACCTTCCCAAAACCCTGGACTCTCTATTAGGGAGAAGGACAGATGAGCTCTCCTACAAGTTCTTTCTTAGTGGCTGCCACTACTACCATGGTTTCCATTGCCAGGCCTTTGTTCCATTGTCAGCAGTCTTTATGGACAACAAGATATTAGTCTGGCTTTCTGGGAATCTGTTCTATGACATCTTGCTCCTTCCATGCCTGGAAAGAGATCAAATCCACCATCTCTTCAGCTGAGGCAACCAACCAGGGAGTAGTTGAGCCAGAATCAAAAGCTTCAAGAAAATGGATTCCTCCAGAAAAGAGAAATTCAAGGATCTCCCCAAATGAGATGTTCTCAGGTGGTGATCTGGGGAACTCTTTCCGTTCATCTAAATCCACGTCTTCTGTCACAGACTCCTGGGGAGAGTCAGCATGCCTCCTGTTACACTTGTATATACTAAAAGCCTCCACAGGGGGGTGCTCCAGAGAGGATTCAGAAGGCTGAGGTATTCTGAATAAGGAAGGTCTAAAGGCTAGTGTGAACAGGCTGTCCCAATAGGATAGACTGGGTAGGAGATAGGACCCATGGCAGGTGGAGTCAAGAGGGAGTGAGATTTCTAGTCTCCCACCTTGGAAAAAATCCTCTCAACTGCATCAAAGGCAGTAGTTGACGGGAACCCAAAATCACCCTGGTAGGAGCCAAAGTTGCTACATAGGGATGATTGATAGAACAAAGTCAATAATGCTTCGAGACTGAAGCCAGAACTGACCTATCTAGCGCTAATGCTCTGAAACTGAAGGTTTGGATAACTTCAGAGTCAAACCCTTACCTCCCAGATTTGGTGCCAAAGCTTCAGCTTTGAGATATGTCCAGCTCCTAGGAAATTGGGACTGGATTGTTCAGAGAGGATGCTGGAGTCAAAGATAATAACTTTGGATCTAAAGCGGACAACCTAGAAAAACGGATCCAGCACCTCCAACCTAGGGGTTGGATTGGGATAGGAGTCATCATGGGCAAGGGAGAGGGTCCAAAGCTCATGGGTCGGATGGGAGATGGAGTAGGGAGAACAGCCATCTGAATTGGAGTCCTGAGGAATTTTCTCATCATTCTATCCACATCAGCTTCTGTCAGGCTTCTGATAGAGCTAACGGACCTTAAGAAAGAAGATGTGGAAGGTACTCTAGAAGAGTTCTGCATGGGTATTTTTTTTCTTTATTTTCCAGGATAGAGCACTGATCTCAGCAGATATTTTTCACACTCCGTGTGGGAGCAGTGTCTGGTTAAGTGACTTGCTCAAAGTCACACAGTTAGGCTTTCCTAAAGAAAAGGTGAACACAGCTTAAGGGAGACTGGTTCCAGGGTAAACCACAGCTCCAATAAGGCAGAAGCCCTGAATTGCAAGGGAGTCAGATCCAAAGAGGTTATATGATTCAAAGGCTTGGAAAGTTTAGTAGTCAGAGTCAAAGATAACACTGTTGGAGAGAAGCCAGGGGATACCTTCCTTGACTGCCTTTGTTTGGGACCTACCACTCTTGTCTCTTTTGTGCTTCTCCAAGGACTTCTTCATAGATAGGGACACTCCAAATTAAGACAAATAGGTTTGGAGGATTCTCCTGAAGGTAAAAGACTCTTGAGAATGAGCCCATTACAACATTCAGTTGTGGCTTGGCGACCAAAGGCTGTGCAAATTGAACAATTTTCCTACAGGTATGCTGCCTCTAAACAGTACACATAAGGTGTGTGTCAGAGTTAAAACCAGATGGTTTATCTAACAATCACAAAAAACTAAGGTGGAAAGCTAAACCATAGAAGGAAAGTCAAAGTTAAGGAATTAGCAACAATGCTAATAAAGGATAAACTGACAAAACAAGTGCAAAAAAGTCAAGAAATACCAACAATGGTAAACAATTACTAGCTACCAACAAATAAGAAGAAAAGAAAATAGAAACAAGAGCTTAAGGGATGATGAAGCTCTAAGAGAAGAGTTTTTGTTTTTTTGTTTTAAATATGTTAATGAATTTAGCTGAGACAAGTCGGAGTCAGTGAATCACATCTGTATTCAAGAGTGGTAAAATGAGATTTGAGGTAATACTGGGAACAGGAGGGGAGTACGGGTAAGGGGTGGTGGCTGGGCTATGGATCCTAAGTCTGGAAAAAGTGGCCAAAGATGAATCTGAGGTCAGATCTGAAACCCATCAGTTGATGAATAGATGGAAAAAGACATCAGGTCTAGTAGATTAATCATTTGGTTAAGAGTAGCTTCTTAAGCCACTTTGGGAAGAAAATCTGGGTTAGTCCAAAAGGACACTTGAGCCTCATGAAAAATTAAGGAGGTTTTGCAAGATAAGTCTTGCAACTCTGAAATTCTACGGAAAAGGTGCGACACCTACTAGTAAGATGTCTTTCCAAGATAGAAATTTTAGATTTACTGATGCTGCTAGTTTAAAAGATGATCAGGTAAGGGCCTGAGGCATCAAGGTGATATCCCAAGGAAGGGCTGGATATCTGATAATGAGTTTGAGAAGAAACGTTCCTTTTAAAAAGCTTTAAAGATTCAACGGAGTTCTGGTTTTCCCCTACATGAAAACTGGATATAGCCATCTGAGCCTTAATTGCTGAGAAACGGGTACCCTCCTTGAATACCCCACTAGAAAATCCAGAATAAAGGGTAGAGGTGCTAAGAAAGGATCTAAGCCTTTAGAAGAAGCCCATGCAGAAATCATTTCCATTTACATCTGTAAACCTTTATTTTATTAGGTTTCTGAGATGATGACAAAATGTAAATAATGAAGAAAACCTGGCATCCCTGGCCATCATCGGACATGGAGAAACCAACTAGTTAACGTCAGTGCTTTTAGGTCTCAGTGAGGCTGACCTGGCAGATGAGAGAGAAGGTCTAGAAGAGAATCCAGCACCCATAGAAGGTACTTTAGATGAGGCTAAAGGAAGGGAAACCAAACCTGCTAGGGTCAATGAGGGGCAATAAGAATAACGGATGCCTTGCACCCGATGGCTATCTGCAGAAACTTGGATATCAGGGGGAAAAGACGGGGAAACTTACAGGAGACCGGGGCTAACTGTGGACTAGAGTGACTATTGCTTTGGGGGGATCATGGCAAAGTAGTTGCTGCACTTAGTGTTCAGGTGATAAGCAAAGAGGTTGCAGTACATCTGGCTCCAGCAACTGAAAATCATAGTCACTAGTGACTAATTGAGCATATCTATTCTGCTGCTGCATGAGTGGTCCCTCAGTTTGTCCACTAAGACACTAAAACTACCAGAGATGTGTGATGTCACTAGAAATTGTTGAGAAGACATTTTCCACTGCCACACTTGCATGGCTTCCCGACATAATGGGAATGAACGGGTTTCCCCCTTGTTGATGTATCAGACTACTGCCATGTTAGTCTGGATGGAAATCAAACCCCGGGGGAACGAATCCTGAAAGTCCTCCAATAATAAACTGATGTGAAAATTGGCCTCAGTCATGAGCTATGTGCCTTGTATTGTTTTCCCTTTGAGTCATGGCTAGCCAGGCTTTGAGATTCAGACATAAGCACTTCTGACTGCATCTAGAGTATGGCAGTTGGGCAACTGTTCAGGAGTACTGGAAGGGCTTCCTGGAAAAGGGATCCTACATCCCTTGGTTCTGCAGCTCAACTATGCCCATTGGGCAATGTCCATTGAAATTAATCCCCCATCTGCCTCAGGGGATCTCTAACCAGAACTGTTCTAGGTAAAATTCTTGGACTAATGAAACCAGAGCTTCATTACATCCTTCTGGTTCTGGGAGAAGGTTCTTTGGGGGTGGATAGAAAAACATGTCTATGGCAGACTTTTGCCCTCCTGCTTACTTCTAGTGATTGTATCTTTTACCTTGGGTTCAAAGAGTGTTGAACCATGGAAGGGTGCATTGATGAAGGATATCTTAAATCTCCATAAAATCATAGAGATGCATCCAGACCTTTTGATGAATAGCTACACCAGTGTCTACTGCTCTCAAAGTACTATGCACTACATTGGAAAGAAGTACATGGGCTCATTAAGCATAGATTGTAGAGCAGATGACTAAATCCACAGGCAAATTACTTGAGGGATTTGGAAAGTTCCCTAGTCAAATCCCTCTGAAAATGAGTCATGTGTGTCAAGTAGTTCAGTGGATGAATAGCAAACATTGCTGAAATATAAGTTCACTTTCTAAACCTGTCCATCACCCTGCACTCCCTGTTAGGGGGATGGATGGAGGTGCTCTCCTTGGAAAGCTACTTCTTATTGGTTGCAACTACCACCATGGCATCTCCTGGGGGACCCTTGCTCCAATGTGGCCTGTTTCTAGGGTACACCAAAATTTTATCAGGTTTTCTGGGGATGGGGATCAGCTCCAAGTCCACTGTGAGAGTAAATCAGTGAGCTCATCAGTTGGGAAGACCATCCCGGCAGTAGATGGGCCAGCCCCAAAAGCCTCAAGGAATGCAGACTCCTCTTGGAAGGGGGATATGGAGGCCCAACCACCTGTTTGTTTCATCAATGCAAGGATTTCTCTGAATAAGACATCTTCCAGGTGGGATATTGGGGACTTTTCCCTTTCCTAGAAGTCAGAATCTTCAATGAGTGACTCTTGAGAGGAGTCTATATGCCTCCTTTTGCAAGATTGCCTCTTGTAGCTTGCTTCTGTAGTTGGCTCTGGAGAAGGTTTGGTCTTAGTATGGGAACTCATCAAGTAAGGACCCTCAAGGCTAATTCAGGCTGGCTCATCCTAACAGATAGGATGTGTGGAAGGCACTGCAGAACCCAGGGAGAGCTGGGACAGTGCATAGTGTGTTGCAAGGAATCTCCACTCTAAATCTGGATAGGAGTCATTCAAAGGCTTTGAAAGCCGAAGCCGAGATTGGTATTGAGGTTGACCTGGGATCCAAAGACGCTAAGGAAGAAACGTCCCCATGCCAACCTGACTTGTCTTCAAAGTTGATATCAGGGCCAAGCTAAGGCCAAAGCAGCCAAGGGCAAAGATGGCTCTGATACTCTCTGAGGCCAAATCAATTCCTATACCTCAGCTCCAATTCCTAGGCCCCGAGACCCTTCATGATCTAACTGCCCCAGAGTAGAAAGAGTAAAAGAAGCTGTTGGAATTGATTCAGCAAGTGCTGTTCACTCAGACAAGTTCTCTTACGGGCATCACTTGGAACCATAGACACTGGTGTGACAATGTGAGGTATTGCCAGCAATGCCAGGAAAAGTAGGGCAGTGGATGTGTAACATATGCCAGTACAGCTAGCTGGAATTTTGGAAAGAATTAATGTCATTTGTACATCAAACTGATTTGTACATATGCTTGTGTTGAAAAATGCTGGACAGAAAATAAATATACATGTACATCAGACTGTACTGTATTATAACTATCTAAATGTATATGTTTTAACACAGGCTACTGAAGAGATGTTAATCTCAAACTTTGAAATTAATAAGAAAGTAAATTATTGGGCCTAGGCCATAAAGAAGTTATCTGACAGTTTTGAATGAAGCCAGAAATGCAATGTCTGTAAGAACTATGGTTTGTTAGTCTCTGTAGGAATAGCAGAACTGTTTTATGGTTTTGTGACTTCCAAGAGCTGCAGCAGATCTTAGCAAGGCTCTGTGTGTGTGTATTATTGACACATAGGTACTAAATCCTGACAGGGTCTAGCCAAGAGCAGATAGTGTGGAAACCAAAATTAGGTGAGCAGATGTGATGCCATTCTGTAAGTTAGCTCTAAAATAATATTTAGATATTACAGAGGGAAGTCTCTCAGTTACTCAGCGCTCTTATACCTCTCAACCTCTTAGAACAATAATTCCGGACAAAGTCATCAATAATAGGGGACAAAGATCCAAAAATAGGGACGCTTTTTAAATATTACTCCTACAAACTGAGAAAATTGATAGAACAAGTTTTGCATTACCATGAATTTTCTGAAGGGTATGAAATCTGAAACTCAAATGTCTGTCATGTTCTGACTTTAACCCTCAATAATTTGCCAATGATTTGCCATAAAACCACAATTTTATGAGAAATGGACTAAAAATATGAGGTAAAAATCTAGACATTCTGTGAAAATATGTATAGTTGAGAGGTATGGGCGCTCAGTTTGGAAATGACCTAGAAGGATCACTCAGCTACTTCATCTTGCCTTGCTGTAGTAAGTAACTTAATTAGGGAATAGTAACTTTTGAGATCAGTCAGTAAAATATAGTGAGATTAGTTAAATACTTTTCTTCTGTATCTGTGTGAATCTATTCATCTGTGTTATTTTAATATTTCCTGTGGTTGAAACACTGGTGTTTATTGTAAATAGAAGATGAAAATACTAAATATCTATTATTTATTATTAAATATATTTAAACTTTTAATTGTGGCTGGTCCTTTAGAGAATATTATAAACTTTGAAAGTATGCATATCTGTTTGGTGACTCTGTAGCCACTCTTGAAAGCCTTACTGCATTGGTCAAACTCTCATTCATATTTATATTATTTTCACTCAGTATAACTGGGTACCCTTGTAAGAACCTTAGAGTAGCTGGCTTGGGAGTGTCTGATGGCAGTAACTATCTTATAGTCTGCGCAGAAGGGGGCATAATTAGTAAACATGTGCCAGCCTTTCCCAGGTGTGTGTGTGTGTGTGTGTGTGTGTGTGTGTGTGTGTGTGTGTGTGTGTTTGCAAACCAAATCTCAAAGAGTGTGTGTGTCAGCTACTTGGGGCAGGGACACAAAGCCTTAGTTTCAAAGAGGGTGCTGAAGGACTTGGCTTGGACACTTGGCTGAGGACTTAACTCAACAGCTGTGCCAATGGGGAGAGTTACTGGAGATCTGGGAAGAGAGACACAGAAACCCAGACCCCGGGCTGTATGTGTTCTGTGTGCTCTTAAGGGAAATTGGGCTTGATGCAGATAGCTGCATCTGGAAATAATGGAAGCATCCATTTTTGTTCCAAGTGAACGTCCCTCTCCAATGTCAGTGGTGAGGATTCAGGCTCCTTGATTACTGGCCCAGAGTGGAGACGTCACAACTTGATACAAAAGTCAGGTCAGAAAAAGAGTACTCTAAAAGGAGGATGACTGGACCAGACTCAGAAGCCCCAGCAGGGAAGGTGCTGGGAGGACAGGTTCCTATTGAATTGTTGACAGCTTAGGTTGTCGAATGCTTAAACATGGACACTTAAGCGTCGAAAGCTTACAATAGCGAACAGCCACATCATTGAATTCTTTCCTCAGGAAAAAATCCATGTGGCCATTATCGGGGATTTCCCCTTTCCCAAATGTACAGCAATCTCGGGGTTGGTATATTTAGTTAGGGGGTGTGTGGGAGGCACAGCCCCCCACATCAGGGGTGTGGGGGCAAAGCCCCCCACTATGTTTGGGTGCGTTTGTTTTGTTTATGGACAGCCACCCGAATTATTTTGCAATTGTCAGCTTTTGACGCTTAGGTGTCAATGTTTTAAGATTTGACAACCTAAGCTGTTGATGTTGTGATACAGACATGGGAGGACTGCCATTTGAATCTGCATCCAAAGAAATTTCTTCCTCATATTATTGATGGCAGCTTCAGAAAAGCTTGTAGGAAGATGCCACAGAAGGTGATCTAGAAGAACAGTGTCTTCCATGAAATATAGGGGCGTGGAGTCAAGGAGTGTTTAGCTCCAGGAAGAAACATCATGCCAGAGATGGTGTTCAGATTTGAAATTGTTCATGTCTTGATGTCAGATCCACAAGCCTAGAATTTTTCAGCACTGGACCCAAGGTGGTTGTTGAGGGAGGTATGATCAGGGGCCTCTTTCTAGGTCATTCCTTTTGTTTCCACTTTTCTGTCTCCTTTTCCAATTCTTTATTTTTCTCCCTTTATTTATCTTTTTCTTTATCCTTAGTAAGTTCAACTTTGTCCAGCTTCTTGGCAGAAGGAGAAGCCAATGTAGAAGCCTAAGGGTTCAAGTCTCTCGCTTTGGTAGGGAGAAGACCTTTTGAGTACTGGCTTGTCTCTTATCAGTGAGAGTCTCAGCTCTGAAGGAAATATAGAACTAACGCTCTATATTAAGGTGGTCTTACACAGAACAGTAGACGTACAAATTGTATGGATCTTGGGGGGCATCTTGTGCTCACAGACATTACATATTTTGAAGACAGAGGCCTTGTCAGACATCCTAACAGACAAACAAAAAACATACAACATGAAGCACCTTCAATGTACTTAATCAAAAACTACAACCAAAAAAATTTAAAACTAAGCAGCAACAATGCACTTACAGGATGAAAAGATGCAACTATTTAAAGACAAAAAAGGAATGACTTTTGGGTGTATTATTTAAAGATAATAATCATAGGATCATACTAGGTTACTAGGCTAATGGCCCTGGGGCCTTTACAAGCCTTGCCAAGAGTTTATCCCCAAAAAAGAAACATTAGTCAGCACCTGTCGCCCCTGCAATAAGGGACAAAGGTGGAACGCTTTGCACAAATTTGTGGTTTCCCATCCACTCATCAAGGTTGTGTATGAAAAGGGTCAGTGAGGTACTCTGACATGTATGGGAAGTCTATTCCAGAGACGGGGCAGGCTCTGGGAGACAAAACCTATCTCTCTAGTAGGTTTTGTTGATGTTGCATATTAGATTTAGGCCTATCAAGCGGGTAATGCGCAAGGAGTTAGACTTACAGATATGGAGCATCTCTAGTAGGGCAGGGTCTGATAGTCTTGTAGGGGAGGCACAAGATCACCTCTGAGCAATCTGTACGATACTGAGTACAGTGACAGTGATTTGAGTCTGTCCGCAATGGGACAAGAACTTTTTTTGTAGGTAGGGGAGAAATGGTAGGGAGAAAATCCTCACAAAAGTGAGCAAAGGTTGAAAGGTACGAAGGTGCATAAAAAAGGTAATATACTATGACAAAGCCCAAAAATAGGTATTTGTAAGAAAAATCAAAAAATCTGAGTGAAAGACCAAACACTTACCTGAGATGAACACTGAGCTCTCATGATCACATCTTGACAACATAGGTGACAAATAAGATCTGGGTATGGTAGGGGCAAGACAGAATTATGAGTAGGGGAGGAGCCTCAGCCCTGAATCCAAGAGCTTGATAAAAGTGCCGAGGTTGGATTGGATTGGATCTGATAACCCATATGTTGAGTTGGACAGAAAATGCAACATTGGATCAGAAAGTTTTACATAGGACACAGTTGCTAGTCAAGCCTGAAGCCCCTAAACATAGTAAGCACAAATTGTTGGGTCCTGGGGTGGGTGATTTTTTACACAAAGTCTTACATTTCTTAAACCCAGGTTTGCCTACTTTAGCCATAGTCAGCACAAATAACTCTCCAAAATATTCAATAGTACTATGAAAGCACAATTATTCAAAAGTACTACCAAAGCACAACACTTGCTGTGCCACCAGGAAAGGGAAGGGCAATTCAAATACCAAGTAGGCCAATGGCACAAGAATGACTGGATAGGGAGGGGGGAATAGGAGGAACAATAAAGAGTGAAGTAACTTGAAAAAAAAAGACAAGCTAAGCACTAGAATCCATGGAGCACTATGGAATCACAAGGCAGAAACAACCGGAACATAGCTGCACTAAAAGCTATCAAATGCACTTCCAAAATGCTCAGGCTGCTTGGCGATGACATTGTCTTAATGGCAGCAATGAGATATGGAGAAGACAGAGCAAGAGATTATGGGTAAGGAAGAGACCGGGTTGTGAAGAGCTTGTTGCCATCACTACAGGGTGCCAAAGGCAACAGTCCTACGGTTTCAGTATCCAGACAGGACCTGAAAAAATTACTTTTTTATTTAATAATTGTATGAGGTTTGTTGATATCCTGTGACAAAAGACAAGTGTTACTGTGCATTAATATGTTCAACATTTTGTTTTGATTGCACTACTTGAATGGTCTGAATCTTGGCTGAAAAGGGTTCTCAGAATCAAATACATAAATAAAAATGCGGAAAGAGGTGAATATCAATGTGTAAAGCAGTGAATATCAAATTCCCACAGTGCTCAACCTAGCAGAAGAAATTTTCATTAACTTTTGAGTGTTGATTTTAAGAATTTTTATAACCAATCTCCCTGGCCTAGTTGGATAAAGCCCTGAGAAAGGCCCAAGTAATGAGTTTGAGTAGTGGCTTGGGCACTAATGGAGCTTCGATGGAGAGCCACAAAAGATTAGAAAATGCGTGCTTGCTTCCATATGATGATGAAATGGGCACACGTGTTCAGATGCACATTCTGTGTTAAAGCCCTTACTGAATCCTGGAGAACTGAGAGGCATTTGATGCAGGGAGAGCAGGGTATTTTGGATTATGTTTCTCATGGTTCCCTCAGATCCCTTTGGGTATGTACATGGGAGAAATGTAGTGCTGTCAAATGAAAACCCAAAAGCCCCAGGCAAATGTTGGAGTCACTCTCGGTATGCTCCACTCAGTGTGACAGAAGTGAAGGAGTCAGGAGGCTCTCACTCTCCAGGGAAATGACTAGAGACAGAATGGCCAGATGGAAATTTCAATGTTAAGAGGGAAAACTGAGCATAAAATCTTTCAGAAATAGCAACATAGTTAAAAGCACAACTTTCCATATGTTTTGTGAGCAAAAGTGCAAAATGAACATGTGTGTGTGCATATATAATGACACTCATAAGCCATATTTGTTATTAAACTGTAATTGCTTATATCTGTAAATAGTTTTAAATAATAAAAATGTTAAATACTGATCACATGCATAAATGCATTTAACCTTGTATTTGCTTCCAGATTTGATGAAATTTTTCTCTAACACATTATCAAGTGCTGGATCTAGCTCTTCACGTATATCCTCAATAAGGAGTGGGCGACCCAATGAGACACAATCTTCCAGGTGATTTCTGAAGTATTTGTGATTTAGAGTTGTTATCTACACATAAAAAATGCTTGTATCAGTCAATACAAAGCAGATGGTATTCATAAAGTAGCAAAATGAATGCACTATTAAAAATGCAATACTAGAATAATGAAAAATTGCTTTATAGCATGACATAAAAGTAGTATGTAATGTCATATTATGACATATTTTCTGAAGACATCAAAGGAATCATACTTTTTTTCAGCCTAGTACTCCATAACAGGGAAAGGGAAGTTACAAAAAAATGGACTATAGTGCACAAAACCAAAAACTGCCATAAAATACGAGTACTCGAAAAATGCCCATGAAACTCCATGTATGCTTCAAGGTTTATTAAACACTCCATACACTAAAATCCAGCCACTGCAGGCTGCTGAAAGCATAAAACATTAATGCTTCTTAAAATTAACAAAACAGCGTTTTCGTCTGCAACCAGACTTCCTCAGATGGGATGCATACTTCCAACAAATCTCCTATTAAATACTTTCATTCCTAATTAAAAGATTTCATTAGCACTGTTAGGCCAGGCTTTGTTTTTCAAAAGGGTAAAACCTTGACTGAGACATAGATGACCAGGGTTTGACCAGTGGCTCAGACATTAGAAGAGACACGTGGGGAGGATGGGAATTGAACAACCTGTACTGGCTCATCCATCCTGTATCAGAGGGCATGGTGGTTACTGGAGGCAGACTGCTCCTCTGAAAGTGGAGGTTCGTCAACATCAATGACTGCAATATGTGTGTGTGGGGTAGGGTGACATGAGCTTGGAGCTCCCAACCTGGTGATAGTAGCCCTCATGGCTAAATGTATGAGAGCAAGCATACAAAAGTACAGAGCAGAGCATGTCCACATGATGACTCGGGTGCCCATGTTAACTACCAAAGGCTAGGGTTATGACACAGAGGAATGTCTCCGTGGCCTGTGCGCAGCAGGATGCAGGCTGCTTGCTGGGGGATGGATCAGAAATACAGATCCTTGGCAAGGAAAAGACGGTTCAGATACCAAAGGGCCCTGATCCTCTCCCTCTGACTTGAGCATGTAACTGGTGGGATACAGTCTGAGACATAAAACACACTCAAGGCGAAAAGGGTAAGTGACAGATGGGAAACTCTTACCTCCATTCTAGAGATAGCTGCTGCAGGGGATTAATGAGTTCATGACATTGGAACAGGCTTAATGGTCAGCAGGTAATGAACAAAAACACTTTAAAAAGTTCCACTGTTATGAACTACTACAGTTAGCGACTTAGTTGAAAAGTAGTCAAAAATGAAGAGCAAAACAAAAGGGCCAACATTCCATATGGTCAATTGAAGACGAAGATCTGTTTTTTGACAGATTCACATTGCCTATACAACTCTGCACATAAAGCAACAGCAAAATAAATAAAAATCAGGGTTACACTCCCACCAACAATGAAACTGCAGTGCAACTCAAAAGCAGTGACCAAACAGCAATGCAGATTTACAACATTTAGAGGGCAGAAGAAGTAACTTACTGGAAGTAATCTAACTAAATTCATTCCATAAAGAAGTTATATCATAGTCATAGACTGGCTATGAGAGTCCACTACTGTCTAGTCTGCTGTAAGCTTCCTATTGGTAGTAGTCATGTGTCTTCAAGCCCTCATAAGGGATGGCTCCCCAATTCTGGCTGGCATCATGCAAGTCCTCTCAGCCTTGGGTGTCAGGTTTGCTGTAATTGCTACTTTTGGAAAGGGAAAGGGAATAATCAAAGAATGCAGTTATAGTGTAACAGGTCTGACCGTTTTACCTGGCCCTCCTAAATGCGACTCAGGACCCACAGGCAAAATATAAAACAAAGGATAGAGACAGGCTCAGTGTTTTATTGCCAAGCTGACCAGTACCTCATAACCCATATGCTAAAGTAATTCCTCTGTGTACTTAACCCTCATTTAAAGAGCATTAAGATGAGCTTACCCATTTTTCAAAATGCTTTAATTATTCAGTGGATGAGCACCTTCATCTAAAGATGACTATTAATTCTACAGCACTGCAGTAGCAGCAGTAATTGGCTTAGCACAAGCAGTTTAGGAGAAAACAATTACAAATGGATATGCTTTAGCACTGGAAAATTATTAGTTATGTACTTACCATAACTTGGTATCTGTGTTGTCCTTTTATTCTGCTTCACTGATGGGTTATGGCTCTGATTCTCAGATCCGACCCTGCCACCTTCAATAGACTTAAGCTTTGAGGCTGGAGCTCCTCCCTTAGCCATAATCCTCTGTCCTTAGCTCTACCTCCCCAGATTGAGCTTACTGCCTCCAACAGAAGCAGAAGTAGAAGAAAAAAGGAACCAAGGGCTCAACCTGGAATGTAGGTTCCAAAAAAGGTTTCTTCAGATCCTCTAAAAAAAAAACAGGCTTTTTTAGGAGGGGGATGGCTGGGTGGGAAGGTGAGGCAGAATGCGAGAGAACACAGATACCAAGTTATGGTTAGTACATAACTAACAAATCCAATGTTGTCCCTCTCATTCTGCTTCACTGATAGGTCAGAGTCCCCAACTACATGATTTCTTGGGTGGCTTCAAGGAAGGATATGCCAGAGCACCAAAGAGCCAAAAGATGTCTTGTTCCTGGAGGTCATGTCCAACTTATAATCAGTGACAAAGGTTCTGAGACTTAGACCAAGTTGCTACAGCACTTGGAACTCTAGATGAAAAAGCCACTGAGGCAGCTATAGATCTTGTTGAAAGGGCTTTTGGAGGACAAGGCAATTTCAAACCATTTTTGTCATTAATAAAAGTTATGCAACTGGTTATCCACCTAGCTAATGTCACTTTAGAAACTCCTCGACCCTTGCAGTTAGAGGAAAAGGAGACAAATAGTTGCTGAGATTTTCTGAATTATGTAGATAGAAATGTAACTGTCTGTGAACATCCATGGAGTGTAACAGTCTCCTTTGTTAGAATATTTTGGAAAGAACACTGGTAACTGAATGCTCAGATTTATGTTAGACTCTGTGGCCACTTTTGACATAAAAGATGGGTTAGCATGTAGAGAAACTCTATCCTTGTGAAAAATTATGTATGAAGGTTTAGATGACAGTGCCTGCTACTCAGAAACTCTTCTTGCTGAGGTAATGGCTATGAGAAAGGCAGACTTCCAGGATAAAAATTTCAAGTCACAGTCATTAGCCAGTTCAAGGAGTGTTTGTGTCAATGCTTGCAAGATTATAGTTAGATCCCATGGGGGAGTGAGATCTTTGATTGGAGGCCTAAGAAGACACCTTTCAGTAAGGCTTTACATGTTCTAGTTGAAGCTATAGAACCTGAAGGTGATCCTGAATGAAAATTGGAAATGGCTGATAACTAGGGCTTAACAGCCACAAAAACTGGTGCCCTCTTTAAACAAGGTCTCAAGGAATGAAAGAACTGAAGCAATGGATGCTGAAAAGGGTCAATGTGATGATTAGAAGTTCAAACAGAAAATCTTTTCCATTTGCTTTTATATACCCTCTTGGTGGAAGCTTTCTGGGAAGTTAGAATGATAGCTTTGACAGGCGAGGAAAACCTGGACCCTCAAGCAGTCAAGGGAACTGGAGAAACCAAGCAGTTAACTTGAGGATGGGGAAATCCGGATTGAGTCCTAGTGTGGGGTGACAGAGATCCAGTTTGGGTTCCAGTATCCATGGAGGATATCTCAGGTGAGACCAGAGGAAGGGGAACCAAATCTGATGAGGCCAAAAGGGGGAAATGAGGATCACAGTACTCTTCAAAAGTTTGGCTTTCTGAAGAAATTTTGGAATCAGTGCAAGGGGAGGATAAGCATAAAGGAGATCAGGAGCCAATCATGGACTAGAGCATATCTTGGGGAATTCCCTGAAGGAGGAATCAGAGTGAAATAACTGCTGCCCTTGTTGTTGTGAAGGGAT
This sequence comes from Protopterus annectens, assembly GCF_019279795.1. NCBI lineage: Eukaryota > Metazoa > Chordata > Ceratodontiformes > Protopteridae > Protopterus > Protopterus annectens. Next base: position 1,997,068,136 of record NC_056726.1, on the reverse strand, counting down.
GGAAAGAGATCACAGTAGGAAAGACTCCAGTGGTCGAATATCTTGTTTGCTACTGAATGATTGAGGGACCACCCATGTGGCATTAGAATGGACCTGCTGAGCCTGTCTGCCAACACGTTGGATTTCCCTGGTACATGTGTTGCAAGTAGAAAGTGATGTGAAAAGCTTGCCCATTCCGAAACTCTCATGGCCTCTCTGCAAAGTGGGTATGAATGGGTTCCTCCTTGCTTGTTGATATTCCAGACCATTTAACAGCCATTGTCCATTGTAGAATGTGCATACAGTTTCTGGCTAGAGGTACCAGAATTATAGCAGCTGCCATAGATCTCAGGGCATATAGAATCAATCTGGCAGGAGGAGATGGATGAGTTAATGCAGGCTATACCTGAAGAGTCAGTGTCAATGCAATGCTGGGGCAAGGAAGTTACTTGCATAACTGTGTTCAGCTGTGCCCTGATTAATTCCAAGGCTTGAACAGGCAATGGTTGTGACTTGCCTGAGTTTATGGTGATGCCTAGTTCATGGGAAATCAGATATAGTCTCTGGTCTGAGATAGTTGACACTGGGTGGGAACAATTAGAAGCCAATCATCCAGATATGGGAATACCTGAAACCCTTCCAGTCGTAGATGAGCTGTGATCACTACCATGCATTTGGTAAACACCTGGGGGGGGGGGCTGTGGTGAGTCCAATGGGGAGGGCTCTGAATTGGAAATGACTGGCTCCCATGTGGAAGCACAGGTGACTGCTGGACTGCCTGTCTATTTTTATGTGATAGTACACATCCTTTAAGTCCACAGAGCACATTTAATCATCTTTCCTTAGCAACAGAAAGATGAACTGAACCCATAACCATCCAGAACGTCTCTATGTATAAATTGAGCTTGCTTAGGTCTAGGCTAGGCCTCAGGTCCCCTGTTTTCTTTGGCACCAAAAAGAAACAGGAGTATTTCCGAATCTTCTCTGTTCGTCTGGGACCTCTTGGATGACTCTCTTTTGCAGTAATCTTCTGATCTCTGGAAGTGCCAGCTCCCTCTGGCTGGGTGGAATTTTTGAGAGCTTCTTCTGAACCTTTGGATGGGAAGAGAAAAGGAAATGTAGTAGCCTTCACTGAAGGGCCAAACAAAGAGGACCCATCAAAAGGAGCATTGACAAAGGATGCCAAAAAGGATCAGTCCTTGGACCGCTCCTTTTTCGGATTTACTTCTCGGAAATCAAGGCCAATGTCAGTGGTCTCTGGCTGACTTAAGTCTGCAGATGATTGCCAATTGGGAGCGGTCATTGAATCTCACACTGACACAAATGTTCTCCAGGAGGGGCTGACACAGAGACAACTGATGTCAGAGCCATGGACTAAAACTAAATGCCAAGAAATGCATAATAGTATCCTTTGGGAAGTCATCCATCTGTCGTAACTATCATATTGAAATACACCCCTTAGAGTTGACCCAGTATTCAGGGACTTAGGGACACACATAGATAGTAAACTTGCCTTTGACAATCATGTGTCTACAGTGGTGAAGAAATCATTCTATGTTGCACAACTTATAAACAAAGACATGGCATCTAAGTCCAAAAAAGTCATTGTTCCACTGTATTCAGCATTCATCAGATCCATCACTGAGTGCAATGCCCCTTTAGTACGTATCTAACCAGGCCTATCCAAAAACTGGAACATCCACAGAGGTTCCTCACTAAATGAATACAGGGCACAAGTAAAATGTCCTATGCAGACTGCCTCAAGGCCCTATCCCTGTATTCTGGCTCGTACAGACTCTTGAGGGGAGATCTATGCCTGCCATACAGGGCATTGTCAGACCCCACTCTGATGGATCTCCTGCATATCCACAAAACAAACAGCACCAGAATTACCTGTAATAAAGACTTAAACCTTGCCGATGATATAAATAGAACCTGCTCATGAGATAGGTATGTATCCCAGAGACTACCGCATCTATTGAACAGGCTCCCCATCTATGTGAAGCAGAGTTCCTCCCTAACCCAATTCAAGTGCAACTTGGACAACTGGATGGGAAACCAGAAATTAATCCCTGGTTTGGCACCTATGTCTCTAATGGACATAGGTAACCTGTAAATGGTTCATCTCCCAGGCCCATGCTTACACGTATCAAGGGGATCAGAACTTATCAGTGATTTGGGATGCATGGCTAGGCTTAAAAAGACCCTTGTGGTAGTTAGCCTAGTAAACACCTATGAGCTCATGACCCTCTGGATATTATGCTTTGCCCCCAGGCATTTGAAGTTATTCAGGCCCAGGTGCTTGAGTGCAGGGAAAAATGTCCCCAACTGCCTCCAGAGTTGGTCAGGCAGCGCTTCAGGAGCACTGAAAGAGCTAGTTGGAAAAGGGTTCCCTAAAAGCCTGATTTTGCAGGCCCCCTCCGCCTCTAGAGTGGCATCTCCCATTAAAGCCTCTTCCTCTGCCTCAGGAAGAGCACTCTGCTTTGATCAGGAAAGGAACTTTATGATTTTCAGAACCAAGTCTTCTTAGCCCCTCTGATTTCTAGAATAGGTTCATTGAAGGGTGGAAAACGTGATACCCATGGCAGACAAGGTCTTACCCTCTTGCTCGCTGCAAGTCACAATGTCCTTCACTGATGGGCCAAACAAAGAGGACCCATGAAAAGGGGCATTGACAAAGGATGCCTTAAAGGGTCCGTGAAATCACAAAGCCTCATCCATGCATATCTGAGTATCTCAGAGTCAGAAGAGGATGGGGCCACCTCAGGTGAATGAGCTTGGAGGTCCTTAGAGGCAGGCTGACCCTGGACAGAAATGGAAGGTGGAAGGCCCAGATCTGATACAGGGACATGGGGAGGAGTGGAAGTCAAAGGGTCCAGAGCTCTGTCGACAGAGAAAGCCTTTTCTAAAACTTGGAAAGCCAAAGGTCCCAGAGATACCCTCCCCATTCCCTCTGAGCTGAAGCCACAGAGGAAGGAAGGAGCACCCAGACCCCTGGCTCTCTGATCCATACTGTCGACAGCTGAAGCTCCAAGGGGGAGGGAAAGATCTGACAAAACTGGAGCTGAACCTCGCCCCTAGGAACTAGTCATAACAACAAGGACCCAGGACTCACTCTGATCCAAAGATCTCAGAGCAGAGGTAGTCAAGGTCACAGTCGGTGTTGAGGAAGCAAAGGTCCTCTGATTCGACTCAGAATCCCTCGGTAGACTGCTGTCCTGGGGCTCAAAAACTGCTATACGGATCAGAGGAGAAAAAGAAGTGGTAGGGACACTCGCGGACCCACGAGGGGATGGAGCTGGAAGTACCCCCATGTGGATCTGAGAAATGATAATGGACCTAACCATCTTGTTCACATCATTGTATAGGCTCCTAGAGGCTCTGGAAGAAGCCACAGAGGAAGGGCTTGAATGTCTAGGGGCCTGCAAATAAAAGAAAGTGCTCTTATGGATCTCCCAGGTGAACGGATACTAGATCCCAGATCCGGGGACTTACAATCTTAGAAAGAAATTAAAAGTTCAGTCCAAAAACTTGTAGGATCCAAAGAGGTAGTCCATCCAGAAGTAGGCTCACTTGGAGCTGTCAAGTCTCTCGAATGAGGAAAATTAACTTATTTCTAAGCTCCTGGACTGCTTGAGGATTGAATCCCTCACAGATCTTGCAAGGGGAATCCAAATGGGCAGCCCCCAAACAATAAACACATTTGTCATGTGCATCTGAGTGCGAGATTTTCCTATTGCACTCAGCACATCTTTTAAATCCAGTTGGTTTATTGGTTTATCCATGAAGTCAAACAAAAATGCCCTATGGCAACCAATCCTAAAAAGAAAAAAAAGCTATAAAATTATAAAGTTAGTTTTTTTTTTTTTTTTTAAAGAAAGTCCCAAAGCTCAAAAGGACAGGAAAGTTTGGAAGGCGAAGAAAAATAGACCTAATGCCCTCAAACACCAAATAGAAAAGGGAGGAGTTCTATAAGATTATAAGCAGGAAATATCTTAAATATCAAGAGAAAATATTAAGCAAACACTTCACTTAACTGACAAAGAACTCAGAGCATTAGAGAATGCATCTGTACGCACTAGCAGCAAACAAGATCTGGGGAGGTAGAGGGTAGAGCTAAGGTTAGAGGATTTGGGTAAGGGAGGAGCTCATGCCTCAAAGCCAAGTCTGTTGAAGGCGGCTGAGTCAGATCCAAGGACTGGATCCGTAACCCATCAGTGAAGCAGAATGAGAGGGACAAGATCAGATACAAAAGTTACATTCTTACTATAATGACAGATTCATTGTCTTATTTCCATTTAGTTAAAATTAAAAGTCATGCTGCTAAACGTTAGGAGTCTAAACATGAAACTGCACTCATTGCAAGCACTCTTAACCCTGGAAGATGCTGACATTTGTGCAGACACAGAAACCTGGTTCAAAGCTGTAGAGAGCACACCAGTCATACTAGGTTACTCATCCTATCATACATTCAGACCCAAAACCACAGGCAACAAAGCAAAAGGAGGTGGAGTTATAATATATATTAAAGACACACTCCTCTAGGCTGATCAAAAGGTATGATGCACAGAAGACATGCTACGTGCAGTTAACCTTTGACAAGACCCATATTCAAATCATAGCTAACTACAGGCCCCCAACTTTGACTCAAGATGCCCACTCCACCTATCTGGACCTTTTCGAATCTATCAACATTCAACCCTTTACGCTGATGCTGGGAGACTTTAACTAACCGACCATAGATTGGAGAAACTACTCATGCCAAAACACAAATGCCCACAGATTCCTTGGACCAGCTGGTCGACACCCCCACAAGAAGTGATAATATCTTGGACTTGGTATTAACCAATATGAGTAAATACTGCAGCATCCTACAGTGTCGTCCTCCCTGATAAGATCTGACCACGAAGCAGTCACTTTCAAAGTCACCACCTCCTGCGACCTCCCCTAGCTCAGGTCAAACAAAAAAACCTCTCCAAAGCTGATTAAAACCTCCTAAGGGAAGGTATAAACAGCTTCACAACCCCCCTCCCCCATAGAAACTGGCACATATGCCCAAACCTACACCAAAGTAGTATACGAGCATTTATATAGCTGCATAAAATCAGGAATACTAGTCAAGACAAAATCATCCTCCTCAAAGAAGAATAAACCTGTCTGGTGGACACCTGCAATAAAGAAACTCTATAATAAAAAGGAAATAATTGCTGTCCAGAACCAAGAAGGTGCAGGTGCCCAATTGGAAGCAATCTTTCCTTAGCCTGAACAAACAAATAAGAGCACTAGTGAAATCCTCCAAAGCAAACTTTGAGTCCAAACTGGTCACATCTACTAAAGACAATCATAAAGACTTCTTCACATATGTCTGTAGTCTCAAAGGAAGCACTCAGATCTGCTCAGAACTGGTGGTCAAGGACACCACATACACAAATGCCGTAGATAGAGCCAACCTGCTGGCAGGCAGATTCAGTGAAAACTTCACCCCTGTGTCCACCCCATCAGTAAATCAGGACATCCCCAGCACCTGCCTCCTCCCCTTACTACATCATTGCCCTCTCAAAGGCAAAAAATACAGCTTCCATGGGACCCAGTAGCATCCCAGGCTACATCCTACATGAACTCAGGCAGGAATTTGCAGCACCATTAGGTACCCTACTCAACCAAAGCCGGAGTACCGGCTTCATCCCAGCCGAGTGGAGGACAGCAACTGTCATCCCCTTTGCACAAAGGTAGAGTGTCCACTGATCCAGGAAGTTATAGACCCATCAGCCTAACCAGCCTGATCTGCAAGGCAATGAAACGAATTATCATGGACCTAATTAACAAGGACAGTAGCAACCGCCAAACACTCGATCCCACACAGTTTGGTTCCGTCAAGGGGAGGTCATGCCTGTTAAATTTGGTCAATTTCTTTGAGACAGTCACCAAAGCCGTGGATGAGGGGAAGACTGTGCACACCATCTATCTTGACCTGGCCAAAGCCTTCAATACTATTCCCCACTCGGGTATAAAAGATAAACTCTTTCAGCTAGGCATCAATCAGTATGTTACCAGATGAGTAGCAAACTGGCTCACTGACAGATCCCACCTAGTCAAACTAGGGGAAGTCATCTCAAGCAGTAGACTCGTAATGAGCAGTGTACTCCAGGGATCGGTCTTGGGGCCTCTGTTTGGGATATACTTTTCTGAGGTGCAGCCCAAAACCAGAGGGCTATGGCTGACCAGGTTTGCAGATGACTGCAAGCTGAGTGCTGTCATCAGTTCCCCTAGTGATGTGGACATCCTCGAAGAGGGTCTCACCCAAAGAAATGACTGGTGTTGAAACATGGCCGCAAACTGAATGCCAAAAAATGCATCATCATCCCCTCTGGGGAGACTGACATCTGCACAAATTATCACATTAATAACAAGGTCCTAAGCACGCAATCAGTCGTGAGGGACTTGGGCACCCAGGTTGATAGCAAACTGACTTTTGACCACCATATTGCCTCCATTGCACAGAAAGCTTTCTATATGGCCCACCTCATTTATAAAGGTTTCTCATCCAGGGACAAGGAGGTCATAACATCCCTGTATTCTTCCCTTATAAGACCCATTTAAGTACAATGCCACCTTTCAGCATGTACCTCACAAAGCACACGCAACAGCTGGAGACAACAGAGAGGTTCTTCACCAGGAGAATCCCGGGCCTCAAACATCTACCCTACACAGACAGGCTAAACGCCCTGTCCTTCTACTCAGTTTCATACAGACTCCTCAGAGATGACCTCTGTCTAGCATACAAAGCAATCTCAGACCCCGCCTTGATGGGACTGCTGCATATCCGTAGGTCAAGCTTCACTCGAATAACCCTCACGCTTGACCTCAACCTGGTCTATGACATCAGTATGACTTGTTGATGGGACAAATTTGTGTCCCAGAGACCCCCCCTTTTCAGTAAATAAACTCCCTATCCACATCAAGCAGAGTACCTCATTAACCCTTTTTAAGCGCAACCTGGATAACTGGATTTCCCTCTCCTGCCTCAGATCACCAATTGGTCAAATTATGTAGGAAATAATGGAGAAGGAGAAAAGATTTGAGAAAAACCACTATAGAAACAAAGTAGAACAATAGTAAGAAAAGATCCAGAAAAGGTCTTGTCAACCCATAGTATTAAAAAATGACAGGTTGAAAGGGGGAAGGAGAGAGGGTAGTTGAATCAAACGAAAATAAGACAACATGATCTATCATTATCATAAGTATATAACTTTCATACCAGATGTTGCCTCTTTTCGGATTCAACATGTGGGACAGATTCCCAAACTACCCAAAAAGGGACCTAGGTATACTCAAGGAAGGACATTCCTGAGTATGGTAGAGCAAAAAGATGCGAGAGTCCTAGACTACACAAACTTATAAGATACAAAGGTATGAGCAGAAGACCAAGTCACTGCAGCACATATGTCACTGACACTCTCTTGCATATGCTGTTGATGTTGCTAGGACTCTGACAGAATGAGCCTTAGAATTAGATAAGGACGGATATTTTAACTTGTAAACAAATGAAATGCAACCTAGAAGCCATTTTGAAAGTGTAAATTTAGACACTTGTCCAAGCTTTGTCTTGGAAAAGGATACAATTGGTCTGACTTTCTGAAACCCTCAGTACACTGTAGACAGAGCCTAAGTGGTCTATGGACATCTAAGGTATGCAGGCTATATTCTCCTTTGTTAGCAAAGTTTGTAAAGAATACTTGCAAATCAATGGTTCAGGTTAGATTCTGAAATTACTATGGGAAGAAAAGTGGGGCTTGTCCTCAGTGAAACTCTGTTCTTATGAAAAAGAAGGAATGGAGGTTTGCATGAAAGTGCTTGTAATTCCAACACATTTTATTGATGTAATAGCAAGGAAGAAGGGTAGTCTTCCATGAAAGGAACTTTAGATCTGATGAAACGGCAGGCACAAAGGGTTTCTGGATTAGGGACTGAAGTAAAATTATAATATCCAAATGAAGGAACAGATCAAGAATTGGGGTCTCATTATGAATGTTCCTCCACAAAAGGCCTTGTTCACTTTAAGCGAAGCAATAGAGGAATCATTATGCCCTCTGTGAAAATTTGTGATGGAGACTAACTGGCCTTTGACTGCAGAGTAACTAGAGCCTGCCATAAAAAGTTCATAAAGGAACTCCAAAATCTCTGGTAAAGAGTCTGAAAAATGGTCTTATTCCTTTGAAGAGGTCCATCGAGAAAGATGCTTCCATTTACTTTTGTAAATCTTCTTGTTTGAATTCCTTGAGAGTGAGGGATTATCTGGACTAATGGGGAAGAAAGACTAGCATCTCTGTCAATCTTTAAAAATTGGAGAAACTATGCGGTGGATATTATATACTGGAGATTTTGTAGAGATAACCCAGATGGGTGAGTGAGGAGATCCAGGATGGGATTCAGAACTCATGGTGGGTGCAGAAGAAGAGGCCAAAGGAAGGGGAACCATACCTGCTGAGGTAAAAAAAGGGGCAATGAGGATTACCTTGGCCTTGTACCCATGGCTTTCTGAATGAATTTGGTGATGAGAGGAATTGGTGGAAAAGCATAAAGGAGACCTGGAGGCCAAAAATGGACTACAGCACCTCTTGGTGACTGTCCCTGTGGAGGGATGAAGGTGAATTAATTTCTGCATTTGTTGTTGAGGTACTAATCAAAGGTGTCCAGCTGAAAATCTCCATTGCCACTGTCCTGTTGAGAGACCACTCATGAGGCAACAGTATAGTTCTGGTCAATTTGTTTGCCAGAATGTTGGGCATCCTAGGTATGTACATTGCTAAAAGAAAGTGATTTGAACACACTGCCCACTGCCAAATGCTCATGGCTTCCCTGTAAATAGGCTGTACCAAACCATTGGCATTGTGTAAGTGGATGGTGATCACATCCTTTGGGTAGGAACTCCTGAAAAAGCATTGACTGTCTTTTGTTGTGGTTCCTCAACCACCCTAGAAGGGAGATGTCTGTGGTGACTGCGACTTTGGGAGTAGGGCGACAGAAGAATCTGCCCTGAACAACTGGAATGTAATTTGCCATTCTATATGATCCCTGCAAACCTATGTCAGATGAATCTGGCTGTTAAGTTAAAGTTTGTGACCATTGTACAGCTAGCGTCCACTTTAGAATTCTTATGTGATATCTGGCCAAAGGAACCAGAGTTAGAGGAGGCAATTAGTCCTAAGAGTCGAAAAATGATGATGCTTCAGGTTGAGGGTGTTTTAACACATGCAGGGCTACATACCTTAAAAATACGACACTTGCCAGGGGATGTTTTGCTAATGTGGTGTGTCTATGTGGCAGCTTATGAATTCTATACTCTGAGCGGGGAATAGTTTGCTTTTGTTGAAGTCTATTGATATTTCCAAGTGACTTGTAAGAGATAAAAGAACTGACTGGCATTGTAATATTAGATTCTTGGAAGTAGCAGTTAGAAGGCAATCATCTAAATATGGGAAGTTCTGGATCCCTTGTAGCCGGCAATAAGCTGTTATGGCTGCCATTATCTTGGTGAACAACTGGGGGGGGGGCTATGGTGAGACCGGATGGCAGCACTCTGTACTAATAGTTATTGGCTTCCAGCCAGAGAAGAATCTCATGCTCCAGATCTTGATATTATAGTAGGCATCCTGGAGATTGGTACAGCACAGACAATCATTCATTTTCAAAACAGGTAGAATAGACTGTACTGTAAAAATCCAGAATTTTGTCTGTTTGACATATTGATTTAGAATTCAGAGATCCAATATTGGTCTGAGGTCCTCTGTCTTTTGTGGAACTAAAAAGAACCTGGAATAGATTCTAGATTCTAACTGGGCTGGGGGACTGGTTGGAATTTCTCTTTTGTCTAGCAACTTCAAAACATCAGTTGCTGCAGATTCCAAATGACTGGGTGGAGTATCAGGAATCTTCAGTCTTGCTTTTGGGGAATCTAAAAAGGGTACTGTATAATCTCTGGTGATGATCCTTAACACCCAGGAATCAGAAGTTATCATTTGGCTAGAAGCTGCAAGGAAAAGTTTCCCCAGACTGCCACCAGACTGCAGCAGTCAGGCAAATGTTCAGGGATACTGATAAGGTTTTCTCAGTGAACTGCCCATGGAAACCTTCATTTTGCAGACGGCCACTGCCTCATGGATGGTGCCTGTGGGGTTGTCTCCTCATCTGAGTTGGGGAGCCCTTGTTCCCCAGGAGTGTCCTGGTGAACATCCTGGGATTTCCTGAACCACATTTTCCTCCCTCCTCTTTGATTCCTGGAAAATTAGAGAGTTAGAAAAACAAGTCCCTGAGACAGACAAGGTTTTACTGTTCTGCTCACTCCTGGTAAAGGTTTCTTTCACTTCTTGTCTATAAAAGGTGGAACCAAATACGGGGCATTTATGAAGGATGCCTTAAAGCCTTTCATGAAATTGCATAACCTCATCCGGGTATGATATCACATGGTAATACCTGTGCTGGTGACCCTTGCTGTACAATCAGCTGCATTAAATAACAGTCTTATGGCCACAATCCAGGAAGACTGTACGGTAGACATTTCGGCATCCACTGTTTTCTGGACATCAGTAGGTACGCTACCTTACAGGGACATTGACAACTCTTTGATCAAGTCCCTTTGGAATCATGTCAGATGTGCTAGATAGTTCAGTGTTCAGAGTGTAAATGTCACTAAAGCGATGTCTTTTTCCCCATTCTGTCCAGCACTTTTAACTCTCTGTTCAGGGAATGGACAGGGAACCTTCTTTGGATAGTTTTTCATTGCTGCTGCTGCTACCATCATGGCATCTACTGGAGGACCCCTCAATGAATGTTATCTACCTTTGTGGGCAACTAGAATCTTGCCCAGATTTTTTAGGATAGGCTTTGTCACACTGGGTTCCTTCCAAGCCTTCTGGGTGATGAGGTCAATAAAGGAAGCAGGAGGTGGGACCACCCAGGACCTCAAAGGCCCAGACTCAAAAGCTTTAAGAAACAGACTGATCAGAAGGAGGAGCTTCAGTGGACCATCCACCTTCTGTTTCATCATTTCCAGAATGTCTCCAAAGGAGATGTCTTTGTGGGGACCTTGTGGAAACTTAATCTAGTAGGTGTCCTCAGTGACATACATAGGAGAGGAGTCAATATACTGTCTCTTGCAAGTTGTCTTCCAGGGAATGTGCCTTGGGTCTTCTGAAGGAGAAAACTTTTAGTTATGTACTTACCATAACTTCGGATGTATGGGATCCATCTCGCCTACATTCATAACAGATGGGTTCGGAGCCGATCCATCGGCTCCAACTCGGCAACTAATACACTAGCACGAAGTCTCTCATTGGCTGGGCTACTCCCTATCCCAGGATGCACTACACCTGCTTCCCCAGATCTTGTTTGTTCGCTTTCATACATCCATGCAAACACAGAAAAACTAGTAGTCACTATAACCAACTAAAGTTCTTCAAGAAAGATCGCCAAGAAAAAAGGGACTACAGCTCCTCTAAATCCGAATGGAAGGGGGAAGGAGGGTGGGTACTTATGAATGTAGGCGAGATGGATCCCATACATCCGAAGTTATGGTAAGTACATAACTAAAAGATGTAATGGGATCCTATCTCGCCTACATTCATAACAGATGGGACAGCGTCCCTAGCACCTACATCCTGGGTGGCTCATTGGAACACACTCCTGAGAACTGTGGAACCAAAGGAAGCTCTGCCTCGAGAAACCACATCCAATTTGTAATGAGAAATGAAAGTGTGCGGAGAAGTCCAGGTTGCCGCAGCACAAATATCATCTATTGATAACTTGGAGTGAAAAGCTACGGAAGTAGCCATTGCCCTGGTAGAATGAGCCTTGACTGGAAAGGGAAGGTCTTTGTTAGCCTGTGAATAAATAAAAATGATACAATCTTTAATCCATTTAGATATGGAGGTTTTGTTACTGGTTGACCCAATTTGTTCACTGCAAAGGAAACAAACAATTGATTTGATTTCAGCGTTTGAGCGGTTCTATTCAAATAAAACGCAGTTGTCTATGTACGTCAATTGATGCAAAGTATATTCTGCGTTATTAGAGAATTCTGGAAAAAGACAGGAGTTCTATAGTTTGTTGAATACAGAAAGAGGAGGCCACTTTTGGTATAAATGCAGGGTTTAATTTCAATGAAACTCTATGCTTGTGAAAAATCAAATAGGGAGGATCAGAACAAAGAGCTTGAAGTTCTGAAACTCGCCTAGCAGACGTTATGGCTACTAAAAGGCCGTTTTCCAAGACAGAAATTTTAAATCACAGGTAGCAGCTGGTTCGAAAGGACGGGCAGTTAGGGCAGCAAGAACCATATTCAAATCCCAAGTGGGGACAGGATGAGATAAAGGAGGCCTAAGGAGCCAAGCCCCTTTAAGGAAAGCCTTACAAAGTTTGTGAGACATCAATGAAGGTTCAAATGAAGCATGGAAATTAGAGATCGCCGCTAGCTGAACCTTAATGGTAGAAACTGAAGAGCCCGACTGAAAAAGGGAGGCCAGAAAATTCAGAACCTCCGATACTGGTGCAGTGAGAGGATCTATACCCCGTTCTTGAGCCCAGAAGGCAAACCTTTTCCATTTACTGGAATAAAGTTTGATGGTGGAAGGTTTATGAGAAGAAGACAGTATGTGGACCACATCCGGCGAAAGAGCATTGTCTCGGACTAAGGATGGAAGTGGAGTAACCATGCTGCCAACTTCAGGGACCTGAGAGACGGATGAAACCGTCCTGACTGATGAGTCAACAGGTCTGGCACCGGATCCAGAAACCATGGACCTTCTATCGCATGCCTCTGTAGGAAAGGAAACCAAACTTGACGAGGCCAGTGCGGGCAATCAAAATCATCTCGCTCTCCATGTAAATGGCCTTCTGTATCACCCTCGGTAGGAGGGGGAACGGAGGGAAGGCATAGAGAAGACCGGGGGGCCAAATGTGAGTCAGAGCGTCCCTGGGAATCTGTCCCTGAGAAGGGAACAGTGTGAAGAAATCTCTGCATTTGGCATTGTGAGGGCTGGCAAACAGGTCGCAGCAAGGAAGACCCCATCTGTCGAAGATTTTCGCAGCTATACCCTGGTTGAGGGACCACTCGTGGGGTAAAAGAATGGTCCTGCTTAATCTGTCCGCAATCACATTGGACTTCCCCGGTATGTGCGTTGCCATTAGAAAGCGGTTGGTAGCTACCGCCCAGTGCCAAAGTCTCATGGCTTCTCTGCATAGTGGGTAAGACCTGGTTCCACCTTGCTTGTTTATGTACCACACCACCGACATGTTGTCGGATAGGATAGTAATCGGGCCCTGTGGGAGAGCGTGATGGAGAGCTTGGAGTACCAATAGTACCGCTCTCATCTCCAGGACATTGATATGCAAATGCGTTTCCTGGATCTGCCATGTGCCTTGGACCGACCTGTCCAGGTAATGACCCCCCCCACCCTACCTGGGAGGCGTCCGTAGTCACAGTGGCAACGGGACGTTGAGGTATAAAGGGTCGCCCTGGTCGAGATTTGATTGGAGAAGCCACCAATGCAGATCTCGACGGCAACTTTCCGTGATTATGATTAAGTGGTTCAAGGGAAGTTCCTGATAAGACCATTGAACCGACAGTAGCCATTGTAAAATTCGCATGTGAAGTCTGGCCAAGGGAACTAAAAGTATGGTTGACGCCATCGAGCCCAACAGTTGTAGGATCCGATGGGCGGGGCTCTTAGTAGGGAAGACAGGATTTGACTTGATCTTGTAGGACCTGAATTCTTGCTGCCGGTAAAAGGCGCATTCTTTTTGTGTCTAAGTCTGCGCCTATGAAAGTAATATGCTGAGATGGCTGTAGTACAGATTTTTGCAAATTGAACGTGATCCCTAAGAAACGGCCCAAGGTGAACGTGGCTCTGAGCGCTTGGAGTAGTAGATGCTCGGAGGTGGCAGTAAGGAGCCAGTCGTCTAGATAAGGAAACACCTGGAATCCCAGACTTTTCAGGTGAGCAGTTACCACTGCCAGACACTTGGTGAACACCCTGGGGGCTGTGGTGAGACCAAAGGGCAGTGCTCGGAATTGGAAATGACTGACTCCGAGGCGGAAGTGTAAATGTCTCCTGGACTCTTGAGCTATGGGAATGTGATAGTAAGCGTCCTGGAGATCTATGGAGCACATCCATGCATCTTTTTCCAGCAAAGGAAGAATAGATTGAAGAGTGACCATTCGGAATTTGGACTTCTTTATGAAACGATTCAATGAACTGAGGTCCAAAATGGGCCTGAAGTCCCCTGTCTTTTTTGGTACCAAAAATAATCTTGAGTAAGTTCCTGATCCGATCTGGTCGATGGGGACAGGCTGGATGGCTCTTTTTTCTAGCAGCTTTGAAACCTCTAATGCTGCCTGATCCCACTGACTGGGTGGTACGTCCGGGATTTCCCTTAAAGAAAGGGGGGGGTTTGTTGAAGGGGATGATATAACCTCCGGTAATAATGCGAAGCACCCACTGATCGCTTGTTATGGATTCCCAAGCTTGTGGGTGCGCCACAAAATGACCCCCGACTGGCTCCGGAGTTGCACAGTCGGGCAACAACTCAGAAACGCTGGTTGTATGAAGAACCACGAAAGGAATCGCGGTCTCCAGAGTTACGGGGGCCTCTGCCACCTCTGGGCGTCTTCCAAAATCCCTGCCTCTGGAGGGGGAATCACTGGGTGGAGTAGGGAAAGACTTTTGAGATTTTCTAAACCACATTTTCCCTCCTCTCTGAGCCTTGGGGTAAGGCCTAGAAGGAGCGGAAAATCGGGCCCCAACGGCAGTCAAAGTCTTGCCCTCCTGCTCGCACCAAGTTAGTGTGTCCTTCACCTTGGGTCCAAACAAAGATGACCCATCAAAGGCGCGAAGGAAGACTTGAAGGCCTCCGCGAACGAACACAAGCGTAACCAGGCTTGTCTCCTGAGGGCAACGCCTGTTCCCGCTGCTCTACTCGCCCCTTCGGCCGCATATGAAATGAGCCTCATGGACGAGTTAACAATAGAAAGGAGGGTAGTCATCTGTGCGCCAACAGTCGGTGCCAGCGCCTCAGGTAGGTTACCAACAAGAGAGTCATTTAGCTCTTTGAGAAGATCCCTTTGGAGCCTCGTAAAATGACATAAGTAGTTCAGCGACCGTAAGGCAAAGGCCGCTGAAGACAGGGTACGCTTCCCGTACCTATCCATACTCCTAGAATCCTTATTAGGAGGATGAACAGACGTCGAAGCCTCTGCCACGTCCTGCTGTGTGGCAGAAGCCACCACCAAAGCATCTACAGGCACACCCTTTGTGAGAAACTCCTTCTGGGGGGGGGCTGACAAAAATTTATTGGGCCTCGCAGGCACCGGTTCCACAGAATCAGGGTGTTCCCATGCCCTTCGAGAAACCAAATCAAGGAGTTCATCAAAGGGCGGAGACACCCAGGAGGCGGAAGGCTGGGCCCCAAAGGCCTTGAGGAAGACTGACTCCTCAGCTGAAGGGGTTTTGGCTTGCCAGTCACCTCTCTGTCTCAGAATCTCCAAGATATCTGAGAAGGAGATATCATCCGAAGATGATTTGGGGGACCCTTCTGCGTCATCGAGGTCAGTATCCGATGTAACAGACTCATCTTGGGAGTCTACGTGCTTCCTCTTACACAATTTCTTCCGTGGGGGTTCGTCCGAAGCAGTTTCGGACGGACCACCCGGAAGAAGGGAACCCCCAATGGGGGTATCCTCAGGCCCTGGGGCCCCGCTGCCGGGGAGCTGCAACACAACAGAGGCACCAGTCTCCAAATCTAGGGACGGTGAGGTAGAATCTTGCTGAACCGGCAAAGGCATGGCCAGCGCGCTCCTCATGGCCTCAAAGGCCGGACCTCCAGAATCCAAGGAGGTCACTGGTCTAGAGGCCACGATGGCACTGGGAATTCCAGCAGCCGATGCTCCGAGAGGAAGACTAGGCACCGAAGCACCCAATCCCAAAGTGTTCCCCTCGGGCCCAGCTGAAGAGGTCGCAGTACCAAACCCTGAACCGGAGGACAGGGTAGGAAGCACAGTCGGAACCGAGAGACCTCGAAGGGGTCTCTGCTCCGACCGTATGGCTCCGCTTTGCTCCACCACCACCGACTCCAACAGCTCCGAGGAGGTTGGAGGAGGAATCGAATGTGTTGGAGGGGGGATCGGCTCCGAAGCTAACTGTGCTGGAGCCGAGACCAATTTAGTAAACACTGGAGATTGGAATAGCCTCTGTAAAACCCTATCCAGGTCCGAATCTGAAAGTCTCGATGATTTAGAGGAGGTAGACAATCGAGAAGACTTTCCTCTCAGCTCCGAGAGAGAAGGGGACCAGCTCCGAAACGGCTCCAATGCTATCGGCGCCGACTCCACCACAGCATGGACCACCATCGGCACCGAAGGAGCCTTCTTCGGAGCCGAGGGGGAAGAGTCTGAGCTGCACACTTCCACCGGCTCCGAAGCCATTGGAACCGATGGAGGTGATTCACCTCTCGATACTCCAACTTGCGGCTCCGAAGGCAATGGAGCCGAGGTAGGAGGTATCGAGGCAGACCCTTCGACCCTCGGCCCCGAAGTCAGTGGAGCCGAGGAAGAAGAGGTCAATTTTGTCTTTTTAGAAGTCGGCTCCGACGGACTTGTCGGAGCCGACGATCTTTTCTTTTTGGAAGCAACAGGTAGATCTAAGGCTTCCTCAAAAGAAGGTTTGATAAGCCCTTTCAATATTAACTTGTTCTTGCGTTCTTGAAGAACTCTAGAGGAGAACGCATGACAGACGCTACAAGTCTCTTGCAGATGTTAAGTAAAAACTCTATGGAAATCTTACTCTACCACAACAAGTATAGCACTATACACAAATTCCGCCAACTGAAAAGCGCGAGACACACTGGCGTGAGTACTGGTGAAAGTTTACCTCACAACAATTAGAAACAAGTTAAACGGCCCAAAGCCCACTAATTTAAACGGGCTTTGCCCGAAAAACAACTAACCAAAAGTTAATTAAACCTAATAGCACTCAAAGGTAGGGCAAAGGCCCTCTAACTTAAACGGGCCTTACCCGACTGAATAAATTAAATTTTTTGGAAACACTCAAGCACTCAAAAAAAAAATAAGAAATAGTAAGAAATAGCTGTTAAAACAGCTGTTTGGTTAATATAGACAAAAATTCCCTAGGTCAAGGACCAAAAAGGTAAAAAGAACCACTTAGCTCCAGCCAAGTCGAGACCACGTCCAGCTTGTTAAGCGGCAAACGAGATCTGGGGAAGCAGGTGTAGTGCATCCTGGGATAGGGAGTAGCCCAGCCAATGAGAGACTTCGTGCTAGTGTATTAGTTGCCGAGTCGGAGCCGATGGATCGGCTCCGAACCCATCTGTTATGAATGTAGGCGAGATAGGATCCCATTACATCCTCAGTTACCCATGGAGCTCAAAAGCTGAGTGGTCTCAAAGCTAATTAGATCCCTCTGTCCCTGTTCATCAGAATGACAGAAAGAAGGTGCAGGGTCCAGTGGGAGTTGGGATGCATCCAAACTGTGTTTATGCACGAGTTTTCTTGGTCAAGCCAAGGCCCTGTCAACAGCCTCGAAAGCCAACTCAGCCAATGCAGCTGAGGAAGAACCACCCATAACAGCAAAATTACTAGTCTAACTCCAAAGGTGGACGGCTCTGAGGACGACCTCGGAACTGAGCTATTCAGGGCCAAAGCTCTGAGTGGTAGGGGCAGCTCAGAAAAATCGAGTTGGCTCCACTATCTGGGCCCTGATTCCGATGCTCTGGCTCTGGAACTCTATTTGACCTGAATGCATCAGTGTTAAGAAAGTGAGGGAATAAGTCAAAGCTGAAGTCTCCAGAGCAATTGGATCCAACATTGGTATGACAGAGTGGGGGAGTTTTTATCCCATATGTTATCTCAAAAAAAGGGAGACAGTGACTGAACAAATATGGCAGGTGTCAAGGGATCTGATTCCAGTCCTCTCCTTAGGGATAGAGCTGGGAGGAGTCCCAGCTGAATCAGTGTCCTCAGAATCTTCCTCAACATAGAGTTGACATCTAATTCAGTTAAGCTTCTAGTGGACCAACCAGATCTCAAAGGAGCTGATGTAGGTCTCTACAGATGTAGGTCTCAATGGAGGTTTCTGAATAATCAGGAAGTGAAGACTATGGCTGATTGGCAATGGAAAAAAGGATGTTTTTGGGAGGGAGAACAGATCCTGGATGTAGTAGGATCCAACTGCCTTGATATCTTAGGTGTCAGACCCAAAACAGCAGTCAGATTTCGAGAGCTTTTTCTTAGCTTTGTCCATTTGTTAGTCTCTTTTCTTCAGTCTGCTTCTCCATATACTTTTTCATTGACTTATCTCGGACTCTGTTTTCTGTCTCTTTGATCTTCCTCTGTTTATCTCATTTGTCAGTAGAAGGAGGGGTAGAGGGTGCCTTCAGATCTGAAGACATTTTGGAACCTGTCTGATGGGGGGGGGGGGGGGTCCTTTCAGAATAAGTTTTTCTTTCCTTCCTATACAGTCCTTGTGCCAAAGGCAGCACAAATTCTTTAAGTGGGAAAGCCCTAAGAAGTACACACAAAGAGTGTGGGTCTTGAAGCAGGATCTTATGCCCTCAGGAGAACACTTACTAGCCTAATAACCATACGCCTAATGCTAATATTAAATATCATATCCAAAAATGTTAACTGTGAGCTAAAGGGAGGAGGAAATGGTTCAAAATCTTCACTTATTGTGAAAACAGGATGGAGCTCTTGGTCAACACTTTTGGTTAGGCAGGTGGTAAATAAGATCTGAGGTAATTCAGACAGGAGAGGGGAATTGTGAGCAGGTGAGGAGACAGATCTCTCAAATCCAATACTATGGTATAAAGTGCCGAGGTCATATCTTGCCAGTTCTGACAACCCACATGTTGAAACAGACAAAAATGGACAACTGGTTCAAATACTGATGAGTCAGAGTTACTCTGCATAACCTGTCAGACTTCCTGGGGGCAGGAGGTTGATTAACAGACAAACTAGAAGCAGTGAGGAAAAACATTCTCTAAAGCAGGGAAAACGAGGAACAGTTGCAGTTTAAGATACATTCAGCTGTAACAAGTCATAATGCATTTTTGTGCAATAGGAATTTCATTCTTCTCACACTGAAAAAAAAATACTTTCATCATAGCTAAAGTTTCAGGAAAGGATAATTCTTCAAGAGTGAAATCTGAAGCCATACATCTCTCAGAATCAGAATGTAATTTTTTTAAAAACACTTATTAAATTATCACTTAAGACACAGATTCACATACTTTAATATAAAAAGAAAAACATACAAACATTTTTTTTCATTTACGTACATTATGCGTTACATTTAAGCTTCATTTTCTTTACCATAATTCTCATTTAGCACATTACATCAATTGCTCAATTCCTGCCTTCTGAAAACCTTAATGTTAAGTTGTCATTCTCACCTTCATTCTTGCTGGATGGGTTCGGAGCCGATCCTCGGCTCCGACTCTGCCTATACTATAGCTCGAGAGCTATTTTTACCAGCTCGAGGCAGCCCTATATCCCACAATACCATGCGCTAACTCCCCAGATCTTGTTTGCCGCCTCGCTGCGAGGTTGCCTTTTTTTACCGGCTCATGTCAGTAAAAGAGATTTTTTTCAATAGAGCTATTTTTCAGATAGTTTTCCAGATAGTTTTCCTACCTTAGGTCCCTAGCGATAGTTTTATTTATTACAGCCCTTTTGTAGCCCTTCTTCCCTTCCTTTTAGTTAATTTTTATAATCGGGCCTACGGGCTTTAGCTTAGTTTCCCCCACCCCTTAGAGAGTCTGTGTGTGGGTGTTTTAGTCAGTCCCCTTAACTCCTTTCTGGGTATAAGTTGAGTGAGAGTGTGGGCTGACTGTGTTTTCTGTATTTAGGACTATGTCCAAAGATGCTAAGGTCTCGGGATTCAAGAAGTGTGACTCGTGCTGTCAGAAAATGTCTCTGACAGAAGGTCACACTTCTTGTGTCTACTGCTTGGTGCCTTTACACCTGCAGGACTTTTGTTCCGTCTGTCACGGATTTAGTTTAAGAGTCCTGCAGGAGCGTCGTAATAAGCTCATCTTAAGGGGCTTATTGAAGCCCGATGACTCCCCGTCCAAGTCTGGCTCGGGGAAGTCTTCTAAAACCGCCAAACCCTCGGCTCCAGCTTCTGAGTCGAGGACTGGTGTAACTGAGATGGCTCCGACATTGGTTCCAATCGGATCCGAAGCGAGCAAGGTCATATCCACTCCGAAACCTGCATCAGAGCAGACTCCAGCATGCAAGCACTCTAGATCCCCCTCCCTAGAATCCGTCCGATCGGCTCCGAGATCACCACTCCTATCGGAGCGGAGTCATAGGACTCATTCATCCAGGTCATCCAGGCTTTCCAACCACGATATTGAGAGGGTGGTCAGTAGACTCAAAATCTCAGGCACTAGCCCAAATGCTCCAAAGCCCGTCTCACCAGACTGTGGCTCCCTCGGTACCGCCATCGATTCCTCCCCTGACTCACCTTTCGAGTTCGGAGCCGGAGTTTGTTGGAACCGTAACCTTGCCCACGTCGGAGCCGATACTTCCACCTTCGGCTCCGGTGTCATTGGCTCCGACATTTTCATTGGTTCCATCCGTGGAGAGGTCCGGGCACCGGGACTCCATTGCCAGCTCCGAGGGGGCGAGTGGCATCGGACCCTTGTCTGACCTCGCTCTCCCTCTCGGAGCTTTGGCTCTGGTTAGTTCAGCCCCGACATCATTCTCGGAGCCTTCTCTGTTGGTGCCGGGAGCGGTTCGGGTCTCTTCGGAGCCGGGACTGCCTTTGGTCCCTGATAGGGGAGCCTTCGAAGTGATGAGGAGCGTGCTGGACCCAGTGTCCACTCCAAGGTTAAGTTCTGCAGCTCCTCCCTCTACAGTGCCTGTTATGGTCTCTGGCCATCCTCCTGCATCTGACAGCAGAGATCCAAATCATAGGGTACTCACTTTGGGTGTCTCCTCCTCTTCCAAGGCCTCCCCTGAAGCTTCAGGGGAACCCCCTAGGAAAAGAAAGTGCAAGAGGAAGCACAGACTCCCCAGAGTCTGTCATGTCGGACACCGACTTGGATGAGTCGGAGGGTTCCCCGAGATCCCCCTCTGAGGATGTCTCTTTTTCAGACATCCTAGAGATCCTGAAACAGAGGGGAAATTGGTCCACTCTCAAACCCTCCGAGGACGAGTCGGTTTACCTTGATGCTTTTGGATCTCGCCCTTCCACCTCCTGGGGGCCTCCCCCTTTCGACCCACTAATGGAAGTAGTTGCCAGAAAGGCGTGGGCAGCTCCTGACTTAATGGAACCTACCCCTAGGAGGCCCTCTAAATTTATTTCTTCTCTGGAGGACAAATCCTTTGACCAAAGGTGTTTCAGTTGATGCTATGGTGAAGCAGCAGCCAGTAAGAAGGAATTAGCTGATCCTTCTGTACGTGTTCATCCTCCTAACAAAGAGTCCAGGACCATGGACAGGTACGGTAAGCGGACATTTGCTTCAGCGACCTTTGCTATGCGATCGCTGAACTATTTATGTCATTTCACCCGCCTTCAGAGAGACTTGCTCAAAGAACTGGGTGAAACTGTACAGGATCCTTCTGCTGCGGGGTATCAGGACAAGATGAACTCCCAGCTGGCTACCCTGAATTCCATTGTCAACTCCTCCATGCAGCTCATCTCCTACGCAGCCGATGGAGCGAGTAGGGCCGCAGGCACAGGTTTTGCATTGAGACGTCATGCTTGGATGCGACTCTCTAACTTTGCCGATCCCTTCAAGGCGTCCTTCACCAACACCCCCTTTGATGGTTCAGAATTGTTTGGACCTCAGGTGAAGAATACCCTCACCAGATGCGAGCAAGATGGTAAGACTCTCTCTGCCGTGGGAGTCCACTTTTCTACACCTTCTAGACCTTATCCTAAAGGCCAGAAGGGTGGAAAGATGTGGTTCCGCAAACCACAGGGAGTCGCACCTGCCGCACGTGGTGAATTTCCCCCCAGAGGCAGAGGGGGGAACAATAACAGACGCTGCCCCAGGGGCAGAGGGGGTCCACAGAACCATGGTTCCAGGGAATCCTTCCCTGACCAACCCTTTCAGCATCCCTGAGAAGCTGCCCGACTGTCCGCCTTCGGAGGCAGTCGGGGAAGATTATCTCTGTACCCGGAAGCCTGGCAATCCCTTTCCCAAGACAAATGGGTACAGTCGATCATATCCGAGGGTTACAAAATTCCCTTCATTTCCCCTCCAGTACAACCGCCAAGACCCCTACCAGACATACCACCCGGACAAAGGGGTCAGGCACAGCTAGAAATAAAAAAGCTGTTAGAAAAAAAGAGTCATCCAGGCAGTCCCAGCAGATCAGCTAGGATCCGGAATCTACTCCAGATTCTTTTTGGTACCAAAAAAGACAAGGAGACTGGAGACCCATTTTGGACCTCAGCAGACTGAACAACTCTATATAAAAGACAAAATTTCGGATGGTAACACTGTAGTCCATTCTACCCTTTTTGGGCAGAGACAACTGGATGTGCTCGTTAGACCTCCAGGACGCATACTATCATATAAAGATACACAGGTGCTCCAGGAGGTTTCTCCGCTTCTGGCTGGGAGCCAGTCATTATCAATTCAGAACCCTGCCCTTTGGTCTCACCACAGCCCCCCCGGGTGTTCACCAAATGCTTGGCAGTGGTCATGGCTCACCTGAGACAAAAAGGATTCCAGGTGTTTCCATATTTAGACGACTGGCTCATTTCCGCTACCACCAAGCAGCATCTTATAATGGCCAGGGATTACACTATTCAACTTTGCAACAATCTAGGTATTTCTATAAATTTTGCAAAATCCTCCTTGTCGCCTTGTCAATGTATAAACTTTATAGGCGCCGTGTTAAACACCACAGAAGTGTCTGCAACATTACCACCTCAAAGAGCGACAAACATACGGCGGAATGTTCAGTTCCTGTTTCAGTCAAACAGAGTTCAAGTCAAGTTAGTACTGAAAGCATTTGGCCTCATGGCAGTGGCGATCCTTCTCCTCCCATTAGCCCGCTTTCACATAAGTATCCTTCAGTGGATGCTGTTTTCTCAGTGGTACTTTCAACAGCTCCCAATGACTCACAACATCTTGATAACCCCATCATGCAAGAATCACCTCTCCTGGTGGATGGTTTCCCCTCAGCTCTTTCAGGGCAGACCCTTTGTCCCCCCCCCCAGTTGCCACGGTGACAACGAATGCCTCCCTGATCGGGTGGGGGGGGCACTATCAGGGCAGGATGGTCCAGGGCACATGGCAACAATTAGAATGCCACCTGCACATAAATGTCCTGGAGATTAGAGCAGTGCTTTTAACATTGCAAGCCCTTCAGAACTCTCTTCCCACAGGGACTACAGCAATTCAAAAGGACAATATGTCTGTGGTGTGGTATATAAACAAGCAGGGCAGAACAAAGTCCTACCCCCTATGTCGAGAAGCACTCAGACTTTGGCAATGGACGATTTCCTCTCAACGGTTTCTGATAGCAATGCACATCCCCGGAAAGTCCAATATCATAGCGGACAGATTGAGAAGAACTATCCTCATGCCTCACGAGTGGTCTCTAAATCAAGCGGTAGCAGACAGAATATTTCAGAAGTGGGGCCAGCCTTGCTGCGATCTTTTCGCAACCCCTCAAAACAGCAAGTGCCTCGACTTCTTCACACTCTTCCCTCTACCAGGCCACCCCCCCAGAGACGCTCTTGTTCACGATTGGCCCCGGGGTCTTCTATATGCCTTTCCCCCCTTCCCATTGATCCCACAATTAATTCAGAAAGCAACCACATTGAGATCCAAAATGATCCTCATTGCTCCGTATTGGCCTCAACAATTATGGCTTCTATCTACTGGAACAGCCTTGGCATCTGGAACCCCTTCTGGATCTGTTGACCCATCTCACGGGCAAGCTGCATCAGTCTCTTCATTCCCTCAACCTCACAGCTTGGTTGCTCCACTTCCAGCCACAGCCAAGCTTCCCCTTATTTCTCTTCCTGTCCATGATATCATTCTTGCTTCCCATAAGTCCAATACTAGGAAGACTTATGCGAGTAAATGGAAGCGTTTTTCACTCTGGGCATAAGCTAGGTCCTTAGATCCTTTCCATGCACCAATTCAAAAGGTTCTAGACTTTCTAGCTGAGCTTTTTCATTCAGGGTCATTGTCAGCCACTATCAGAGTACAATTAGCGGCCATTGCTAATTTTCAAATGGGGCTCTCAGAAGCAAATATGTCCCACAAACTCTGTAAAGCCTTCCTCAAGGGCATCTTCTTGCTTAGACCTCCCGTTAAGGATCCGCCTCCACAATGGGATTTAAATTTGGTTCTAACGTAATTGATTCTGCCTCCCTTTGAACCCGCAGCCTCTTGCTCCCTCAAGCTTCTTTCTTGGAAAACTCTGTTTTTAGTAGCCATAACATCTGCCAGAAGGGTATCGGAACTCCAAGCTTTGTCTGTCTGTCCCCCTTATTTGGTCTTTCATAAAGACGGGGTAACTCTCAGAACAAACCCTTCCTTCCTACCGAAAGTTTCCTCTGAAGCAAATCTAAACCACTGTATTGACTTGCCTGTCTTCTTCCCAGACTACTCAATCAGGGCTGAACAGAAATTACATTCATTGGATGTTCATCGACAACTACGGTATTATCTAGACAGGACAAAACAACTCAGAAAGTCAGATTAGCTCTTTCTCTCTTATGCTGAAGGGAGGAAAGGGCTTCCAGTATCAAAGGTTACTCTTTCCAGATGTAGCAACAACTAAAGAATACCAGTGAGTAACAGCTCTACTTTCATAAAATTTAATGAACAGTTCAACTCTTCAGTTCAACTTCTCCTTCTCTAGCGCCTCGGCCACAGCCTTTACAGAGTAAAAAAATTTCTATTTCTGAGCACTTTAATAATGAACACCATGGTAATATGGACTGTATGAGAGTCTCTGTATTGGAACATGTACCAGTGTATTTTAATAATGTTGATTTTCAAAAAAGTGTGCTAAGACAAAAAGAATCACTTCTTATTATGAAGTATAATACTTTGTGTCCATATGGACTTAACAAGGAGAGTAACTGGCATAGTTTTATTTGACTAGTATACCTTTAACATTTTGAATTTTTTTATGTAATTAATTGTTTAATTGTTTAATTGCATTTGATCTGTTATATATATTGCTTAGAGTGAGTC
This sequence comes from Protopterus annectens, assembly GCF_019279795.1. NCBI lineage: Eukaryota > Metazoa > Chordata > Ceratodontiformes > Protopteridae > Protopterus > Protopterus annectens. Next base: position 1,997,042,912 of record NC_056726.1, on the reverse strand, counting down.
TTGTATTTTTTTACTCTGTAAAGGCTGTGGCCGAGGCGCTAGAGAAGGAGAAGTTGAACTGAAGAGTTGAACTGTTCATTAAATTTTATGAAAGTAGAGCTGTTACTCACTGGTATTCTTTAGTTGTTGCTATATTTTATGATTCTCAGATATTGTTGTTACTCTTTCCAGATGGTTGACATCCATTATTACCTTTGTCTATGAGTTGAGACACAGGCAACTCCCGTCTAGGCCTAAGGCTCATTCAACTAGGGCACTTTCATCAACAGCCTTTCAAGCAAGGTTACCATTGGATGCCATATGTGCAGCAGCTACTTGGGCTTCTCAACATACCTTTATTGCCCATTACAAACTTGATATAGCCTCCAGAAATAGAGCTGACTTGGTTCCACCGTACTCAGGAGTCTGTTCCATTGAGCCACCCAGGACCAAGGTGCTAGGGACGCTGTCCCATCCAGCAAGAATGAAGGCGAGAATGACAACTTAACATTAAGAAGTTATGTTCTTACCATAACGTTCCATGTTAGTTGTCTCCTTCTTGCCTTCTTTCTTGCGTCCCTCCCTCCTGCCCACTAGCCTGGACAGACTTGAAGGTCTCAGAGTCCTTCTATTTCATGAGATACAATACTTTACGGTTTCCCCGTATCTTTAGTGTTACCAGCAGGGAGTCCGTACTTGGAAATGAGGATAATAATGATAAATTTATACTATGTGTTAGCTGCCAACAAGATCTGGGGAGTTAGCACATGGTATTGTGGGATATAGAGCTGCCTCGAGCCGGTAAAAATAACTCTCGAGCTATAGTATAGGCCGAGTCGGAGCCGAGGATCGGCTCCGAACCCATCCAGCAAGAAAGAAGGCGAGAAGAAGACAACTAACATGGAACGTTATGGTAAGAACATAACTTCTTATTCATCCTCCTGAACATTATTTAGTATTTACAGTTCCCCAAACTCCATGTAGTTGTAATTTGCTCCTTCCCTTTTCTGAAGATTCCATTTCAGGTTTTTAACCTATTTTTCAATATTTAATACTTGAAATGTAGTTGGTTTAGATTTTGATTTGTGTTTTCTAGTAATTGCTTTTTTGTCAACCTATAGAATTAAACTATTACTGGAATATTACTTATAGGTGGGGACTGGAATATGACTAGCAATAATGAGAATGTATCGTGGGGCTATAAGGGAAAATATAACAAAAAAGGTAGATTTCTGAAGTTTATGAAAATGTTTGGTATGAAAAATGGGAATTCAGAGATAATTTATCTCCAAGGTACAATAAATGGACTAGACTTGACAGAAATTATATTTCACAGGAACACATCGATGTAATTCGGAACTTTGAAATGCATCCAATAACTATTTCAGATCATGATTCAGATTTTTAAAATCTGCCAGCTCATTAGACTCCCAAAAACATGCTCCCAGTTAACTTTTTCTTCCCTGTCACGTGTCCAACATTTGCTAACTACCTGAAGAAAAATTCTTTGAAATCTGATTGGAGTATAAAAATACCTATGCAAATGCTTCCAAGCAAAAATCCAATACCTTCTGGACTTTGCTACATACTTGGGAGCCATAATTATGTCATCCCATTATTCCCTTGTAAACGGCTTTTCCGGTCTCTTCCCAATATTTTCTAATCTTCTATGATTCATACAGTTAACATGCATTATTTTATATGCCATATTAATAACCCCTTTTTAAGAGCAGTTCTGTTCTATATTCATGTAAAAACAGTACCAGAGAAGGTATTTCACTTAGAACTCCTCTATCCTTTCTCTTTGCTTATATTCTGATATAAATCCCTGTTAGGGAATTCAGTCTCTACAAATGAATATGGCAAAGAGGTAAGACCAAATAATCCAGCAGTAAACTTCCACGATGAATTTCACGATAAATTACCACAAACAGCTTCCACAAAACAGCTTTATTCGATAAAACACAAAGTAAAAAGTGATATCCACCAAGCGCTTTCGCCTGAGCTATGTCAGGCTTTTTCAAGATAATCACATAACAAAAATACCTTTCTTTAAATAGCCTGAGTAATAAACCACTAATTACATTTCAATTGAAAACCTTTTCACTTAATTGTCTTTAATTAAGTAAATGTAATAAAAGGAAAGAAAAGAATTTCATTTGCCTGCCAATACAAAACCGAAACTATTTGCAAGTATTATAATGAGCCCTCAGTACATCAAAAATATAAAATATAGCCTGAATATATGTATTACTTTGTTTGTTCACCCTTTCAGAAGTTTAAGAACTATTCTTAAGTGCTGTTGCAAACATAAAAATGTATAACACTAAGAATATTTACTAAAAATGCTTTTGCTAATATTTATGGAAATACATAAATAAAAACTTAGTTAAAATACCTAAAACCTCTACCCCTTGTCATGAATTGTTGTTGGAACAAATGATAAAGAATTTAGTATGAGAATGTAATATGTTATACAATAGAAATAGAAATATAAATATGTATTACTAATGATAAATTTAAAACTGTCTAATAAATATACATAAATATAAATAAGTTAATATAGATATAAATAAATAATGTGCAACTGTTTATACTGTAAACTTGATGACATAATATAATCAATATATAAATATTACCCATTTTTAAAACAAATCATGTACAATATAAATAGGTATATTACATATCATTTGTTAAAAAACATTTCCAATACTAAGTTTGCAACTGATGTGTAAATAGGTAGATTCAATTATAACAAACATTAAACAGGGTTGCTAAAAATTAAAGTAGGCCACCCCTGGATCACAGTGTTAAATAAATGTACACATATCAAGCATGTTAAAATTAATCATAACCTTGCTCGTCTTCATTTTAAAACACTACTAATACTAATAGCATCATTTAAACCTGGTGGCTTTGAAGCATTCAACCTTAGTTGCCAAATTAATTCTTTATATTCTAAACTGGCTTCCCAGTCACCTCCTCTCGGGTTAACTGGTAAACTTTCCAGAATCATAAACTTTAAACACATCTTTGGACAACTAAGAGAATGCTTGTAAAAAGCATTAGATTCTTTTCTTTTTTGGACATCATATAAGTGCTCATAAATCCTTTTGCGTAAAGTTCTCTCTGTTTTGCCAATGTAAAAACTTGAGCAAAACTGACAAATTCCTAAATAAACAACGCCCTTAGATGCACAGTTAAAATAACATTCAGACTTAACTTTAAAATTCCTTGATGGAATATAATAACTACTACTGTCCATAATATATGGGCATTGTTTACAAGCATTACACTTGTACGTACCCATTTTAGAATTTTTTGAAACCATAGTGTTTTTGTACTGCCTCTCAAAAATATCTTTAAGGTTCATAGCTCTTGCATTTACAAAAAATGGTTGTTCAGGTAAAAATCTGTTAGTATCTTCATGCAGTTTTAAAATTGGCCAGTACTTTAAAACAGTGTTTTTTATCCTACAAGAATCATTATTAAATGTGTGTACAAACAGACCTTGCGTTTCTGAATGAACCATCTGATTTTTGGGTGAATGGTCTTCACCAATACCAAGCAGCTGGAAATATTTCGTTCCCCTATTACAAGTAACTTCTTGTAACATCATTTCAATTAGCTGCTTTGGATATCCCTTTTCTAAAAAGAGATTAGTTAACAATTCTACTTCTTGTTCAAACAGCCTATCGGTGCTGCACATTCTTGAAGCCCTAATAAATTGTCCTTTTAATATTCCTTTCTTTTGGGAATATGGGTGTCCTCTACTAAAATGGAGATATGCATTTGAAAATGTGCTTTTTCTGTATATAGATGATTGAAACATATCACACTCACTATTTTTAGTTAACTGGACATCTAAATAATTGAGTGTGCAGTCACTGATATTGAAAGTAAATTTCAAGAATTGTGTAGTACTGTTAATGTATTCGAGAAACTCATTAAGTTCTTCCAAATTACCTTTCCAGAAGATACAGATGTCATCCAGAAACCTTTGATAATATGTAATTTTACTTGCCCATAAAGTTGAAAAAATATATTTAGTTTCCCAGAAGTATAAAACAATATTCGCGTACGCCGAAGCACAGGGTGTGCCCATAGCAACCCCTTTTCTCTGTTTAAAAATTTCTCCATTAAAATAAATAAAATTGTTATTTAAAATGATTTCCATAAATTCTACAAGCAAATTTATAGTATTAGCACTAAACTTAGAGTGTGTAACTAAAATCTCCTTAAACCATTCCAGTCCAACCTTGTGGGGGATGCTGGGGAACAACTCGACCACATCAATAGTAACCAAAAAGTTAGTTAATATGTAGTATTCTTTTTTAATATTTCTCGGGAACTCCCAGGAGTCCTTACAGATGTGTTTGAATGATGTTACCAACTGTTTAAGAGATATGTCCACAAACTTCCCCAATGGCTCAGTAATGCTACCCGCTCCTGCCACTATTGGTCTAAATTTTAGTGGGTGTAGACCTTTGTGCACCTTAGGAATACCAAAGATGATCGGGGTGAGGGGTTTATTAACAAACAAGAAGTTGTACACTCTTTCATTAAATACCCCTTGAAGTAAATGATCATATAGTGTGTATTTAATGTTTGCATAGGCTATATTAATCTCATTCAGAGAAACTGCACTGTATTGTTCAGTATTCTGTAAAATGTTGTGTATGTGTACTTCATAGTCCTTTGTGTACATCAATACAACCCCCCCCCCCACCTTTGTCAGGTTTCATGACTCTGATTTCATCTTCTTTTAACTTTTTAATCAAGGAGCAACAGTCTTCAGATAAATTATTAGGTTTAGTGTTGGACTTGGATACATGACTTCTAATGTCTTGCTCTACAAGTTCTTCAAATATCCTTAAAACTGGGTTCATCGGGGGATTAAAAGCACTAGATCTACTAAATAATTTGTGTGTGAATGTTTGTCCTTTGAAAAATAATTTAAGATTTAAACTCCTAGTAAACAGCTTTAATTCTAGGATACATTTAGTAATGTCTACTGATTGAGCAGGGACAAAGTGAAATCCTTTTGAGAAAAGCTCAAAATGAGTATCTTGCAAACTAGTCTCTGTGTAGTTAAAAATAGAAAATTTGGCTTTAGTTAACACTGTGCAAGGGTCTGTGTGGTAAACAGTAGGGCCTTCATTAAGGGAGATATAAAATGTTATATTATTTGAAATTACCTCCGTGGTTTCCTCCATCCCTGTTGTTGTTGTACTTGTCCTCTGTTCCCTTGCCTGCCCTGAGGAAAGTAAAAAACCTGATGTGTATTATTGTTGTTTGAAGTGCTGTTATTATCCCTGTTGTATTTCTGTGCTATACGTTCGCTCCTTCTCGGTACTTCTTCCAATAATGGTGTAGTGTTAGCAGCATTAGCATCTTTCTCATAGCCTTTACTATAAAATTGCTTACCAAACCCCCTACCTTTAACTACTGTTTGGTAAGCAACACCATTTTTGTAATCTAACAAATCTCTTTCCAGCTTTCTTATTTTCCTATCCATAATTCTAAAACAATGTTGATCTACTTCACCAAAAGCAGCATCATAGTCTTTTTTAACACAAGCAAAATTAACATCACATACGAGCGATTCATTTAACTTGTTTAAATCAAACAATAGTGTTTCCATTTTCATTTCATAGTCTTTCACCATAAGTTGTAGCATTTCGAGCCCCATTCTATCAAACAACTCTGTAAGTTCTTGAAATAGTAAGGAACCTGGTGAAGCATTATTAGGGAATTTTGTAAAGCGGAGCCCTTTCGGAACTCGTTTAACTCTAATACACTCATGTAGGTAGTCTATTTCCAACTGTGTTGTTTTAAACGCATACAGTTTGTCATTAAATAATGTAAAATTGTTATCCACTTGATTAACTGCTGGAGAACATTCAGAGATTTTACCTTGGTCAAACGCAAATTGTTTGTTAGTCCAAGCGTTAAAATTGAATGAGTTAGAGTTGGTTCTCGTTACTTTTGTTGGCTCCGAGTGTTTAACGTTTGATTTGCTTTGCGAGAATACACCTGAACTGTGTCCTTCATTATTTGAAGTACCGGGGATTGGGCTCTTGAGTTTCTCCATACCATTTTTTGTAACCGTTTCCACTTGCTGATTTCCCGGTATCTGCGTGTTAGAACCATTATTATTTTCTTTTACAGTGTTAGTAAGCTGAGTCAACAGGAAAATGACTTGTCGGAACTCCGACCAGGTAACTGGCACATCATCAGGAGCGTCACGGAGTACGAAAGGCGTGTTAAGGAAGTCGGACTGGTCAAATCCTTCTGCCATCACGAAAACAAGTAAGCAAACATGAACTAAGTCCCAGAACACCACAAATGAATATGGCAAAGAGGTAAGACCAAATAATCCAGCAGTAAACTTCCACGACAAATTTCACGATAAATTACCACAAACAGCTTCCACAAAACAGCTTTATTCGATAAAACACAAAGTAAAAAGTGATATCCACCAAGCACTTTCGCCTGAGCTATTTCAGGCTTTTTCAAGATAATCACATAACAAAAATACCTTTCTTTAAATAGCCTGAGTAATTAACCACTAATTACATTTCAATTGAAAACCTTTTCACTTAATTGTCTTTAATTAAGTAAATGTAATAAAAGGAAAGAAAAGAATTTCATTTGCCTGCCAATACAAAACCGAAACTATTTGCAAGTATTATAATGAGCCCTCAGTACATCAAAAATATAAAATATAGCCTGAATATATGTATTACTTTGTTTGTTCACCCTTTCAGAAGTTTAAGAACTATTCTTAATTGCTGTTGCAAACATAAAAATGTATAACACTAAGAATATTTACTAAAAATGCTTTTGCTAATATTTATGGAAATACATAAATAAAAACTTAGTTAAAATACCTAAAACCTCTACCCATTGTCATTAATTGTTGTTGGAACAAATGATAAAGAATGTAGAATGTGGTGTTCTGGGACTTAGTTCGTGTTTGCTTACTTGAATTCAGTCTCTAACCTACCGTCCATACTTGTTTCTGGCCTCATCCCACTTTGCAATCTTTCCCTCCAATTACCCTGGTTCTATATATTTCCCCAGAAAATTCTAGCCCCCTCTTGCCTATTTTCTGTACACCTATTAGCAGTCATCCCTAGTGGCAAAATATCCTTTCTCCATTCTTATATTGGCTTAGTTCATAGAATACTTTCTCCAACTTTATGAATACAATATTCTGTATGGTTGTTCTCTTCAATGATCTGCATCCAAAATACCAGTCTCTCAATTTTTGAGCTCCCCTTTCCACTTCATCATCAACCCTTTCCACTTTGAATTATATAAATTAACTTGTTTTATATATATATATATATATATATATATATATATATATATATATATATATATACATACACACACACATATATATATATATATATATATATATATATATATATATATATATATATACATACACACACACACACACACACACACACACCACACACACACATACATACATACATACATATTAGTCTTAACTGTTTAGCTATAAAACATCCATTCAAATTGGACAACCCTAAACCACCTTATTCTACTGGGAGGATCACCTTATCCCACTTAACTCTTGCACTCTTTCCCACTCAGATACATTCCTTCAACTATTATTGTCCACAACTTCTCCTCTGGTTGATAAAATATGTCTGACCTGTATATAAAACAAAATATGCCTGACCTGTATATAAAACTAAAGGGACTAAACATTTTTCATTGCTTGTATCTTACTATCCCTATTCTTAAACAGCTTCCAGTTTCTCAGTTTTTATATTATCTTTTGTTTAGTCTCTTCTCACATATCCTTAGCTGCCACAACAGAAGCCTTTTTAATCCATACTCCTAAATACTTCATTTTATCATGCTCTCATAAATATGGGTATGGCTGAACCAATTCATGTGTTGTTGCTTAATTTATGGCTATAGCTTTTATCTTCATTCATTTTATATCCTGAAAAGACCTGAAATTGTCTCAAAATGTTCCACAATACTGATGTGTCCTTTTCTGGATTTATCAAGTATCAAATGCAAATAAAACCAACTTTTCTTGATTACCATACCAATTATGTTAAGTATTTTAGGTTAGGTTAGCCCTAATTAAAATTGCACTGGCTACCTTTAAATAAAACTAAATTGTTCACAGTTCAATTATGTACATTCTAAACTATTAAGGCTTCATGTGAGGATACTTTCCATAACTTCAGACTTTTTTTTTACTGAATTGCTTGCCATTGTACCTTTAAATTTTGCATTTACCTGACAGGTTCATCAGTATATACTAGACTAACAACCACTAGGGCCATTATAAGCCTATCTGTACAAGCCAAATGTGACTCACAAACTTGATTTATATGGGGGGGTTATTTACTGACTGTCTCTGTCCGCTGACAAAGGTGGCAGAGCAGGGGTAAATTTCCAATAACCATTTGACTATTGGACAAGGCATTGGCCTCCTAAGCCAGGGTATGTGGGTTTGAGTCCCATCTGGTGTGATATTGTCTTGATTCATGTAGAGCTTTTTTGCAGGTGGCGGTGATATAATGCTTAAGATGTTTACCTCAGACACAAGATGTAGACTTTAATTCTCACATTTGGAAGGGAAATTGGCTAGGCTTAAAATGGCCCACAGTGGCATCTAGCCTAGTATTTATATATGAACCTGTAAACCCATCCATTGGTCCAAAACCGTCCTTAAATAGGGTTAGGGAGCAACTCTGTTTTATATGAATGGGGAGGCCGTTCCAGAGGATGGGAATTCTCTGAAACACATCTGTGTCTGCAACATGTCTTGTTTATATCACAAGCAAAATGTAGGCCTTTTGATCCAATATTTCTGATGCTGTTAGTTTTGCTGATGTGCAGAAGGTTCATCAAAGCAGGGTCCAGGGATGTCCTATATGCTAGGCAAATATCACCTCTTAGAAGTCTGTAGAATACCAACTAAAGAGACTTGGCTTTGAGGTGATCAGCACAGGACATTGTGTTTGCTCCCTGTACTCTTTTGTAAGAAACCTTTGTGGACATTCCACTTGCTGCATGTGTCAGTCAGGCACATATCGAAGGTGGCATTATACTCTATGATGGGTCTGCTGAGGGACAAGTGGAGATTATATCACCCCAGATGGGATTCAAACTCAAAATGTCTGGCTAAGGAGGCCAATGCCTTAAACATAGGCCACTGGGGCTTGACTAAATAAATTATAGAAAGTTCAGAACTTAACTGCTTGGACCTGCAGACAGTTCAGCTCCATGTAAAAGTAGTCAGCAATGACAAAAAAATAAAGTAACAATTCTGCAGATGTATGAAGGAATTTTTTTAAATTTCAATAAGATCACAATATACAAACTTTCCCTGGCCAACTGCCCTTAGCTTTAGGCTTCATGTCTTCCACTGAGAACATTTGCTAATGGAAAAAAAAAAACAAGTTAATGTCTTTGCAGATGCAAGAAACTTTGCATTTTTCATGTCATTCATAATTTGTCTTATTTTTCATGCCTATTTGTTTACAAAAATCTTGCAAAAATAAAGGAAGTTATTTTCTTACTTCTACATAAAATATAATCAGTACACTTTTACACCCCACTCCCACCACAGCCATCAATAAAACTCTACAACAGAAGGAAGAAACTGTTGCAGAAAAAAATTAAGTCACAAGACTGGTAAACCTCCCTTATCAGTCTCAACAAAATGCTGAGATCGCTTAACAAATCTTCTAAAGCCAGCTATGAAGGCAGAATTGCAGTTGACACCAAAAACAACCACAAAGCCTTCTATAGCTATATCAGAAACAAAAGGCAACACCTAGATTTGCTCCGAGATATTGTACAATGGCACCTCCTATACTGAGCCAACAGATATAGCAAACATACTGACCAACAGATTCAGTGCCAACTTTACCCCCACCAAGGGCCCTATCACAATACCAGAAGAAAGCCTGGTACCCACCGTTTTTGCAGCACAGGTAAAAGCTGCATTGTCCAAAACCAAGAGTACAGCATCCAAGGGACCTGATATTATCCCTGGCTGCATCCTACATGAGCTACAAAACGAACTGGCACCACATCTGTGTGCACTCTTCAATCACAGCCTTACCTCAAACTATGTCCCTAACGAATGGCACACTGCTACAGTTATCCTGCTCCATAAAGGGGGAGCAACTACAAACCCTGGGAACTAACGCTCCATTAACAAAGATATAGGCAATCTCCAAACTCTTGACCCCACACAGTTTGGCTTTGTCAAGGGGAGATCCTGCTTACTGAACTTGGTGGACTTCTTCGAGGCAGTCAACAAGGCTGTGGATGAGGGTAAGGCAGTGCATACAGCCTACCTTGACCTGCCCAAGGCCTTTGATACCATTCACCACTCAAGTATCATTGATAAACTCACCAAACTAGGCATCAATAGGTAGGTTGCAAACTGGCTCACATACACGACCCACAGAATGAAAGCTGTGCATTCCAAGTCAGACTGTTGATCAGTTACGAGTGGAGTCCCACAGGGCTCGGTCCTGGGCCCTCTCCTGTTTGGCATCTACTTCTCAGAAGTCCAGGCCAACAAAAAAGAACTTCGGCTGACCAAGTTCACTGATGACTGCAAGCTAGGAGTCATTAACAACTCCCCAAGTGATGCAGATATCCTACAAAAGGGCCTCTCTGAGACCAAGGACTGGTGTTGGAACCATGGCCTGAAGCTTAACGCCAAAAAATGAGTCATCAACCTCTTTGGAAAAAAAACTCAGTTCCCACGAATTACCATATTGATGGGAGCCCACTGAACACTGAAGGGACCATAAGAGATCTGGGCACCCAGGTCAATAACCACCTTACCTTCAACCGCCACAATGCCACTGTGGTCAGAAAGTCCTTCCATGTGGCACATCTTATAACCAAAGGTTTCACATCCAGGAAGAAAGAGGTCATCATCCCTCTACTCATACCTCATTAGACCAATCAAATATAATGCCCCAGTTGGCATGTACCTGACCAGACACCTACAACAGCTGGAGAGGCCACAAAGGTACCTCACAAAAAGGATCCTAGGCCTTAAACACATGTCCTACATAGACTCAAGAAACTTCAGCTGTTCTCCGTCTCTTATAGTCTACTTAGAGGTGATCTCTGCTTGACTTGCAAAGCCATGTCCAACCCAGCCCTACTTGAAATGCTACACCTAAAGAAATCCCAATCCCCCTGTGCCACACGCTCCAGAGATCAAACCTCATTACCACAATTAACAGAACATGCTGGAGGGAGAGGTTCATCTCCCAAAGACTGCCCATACTCTGGAATAAGCTTCCCATTCATGTCAAGCAGAGCACTTCACTGGCCCTCTTCAAGAGAAATCTTGACTAGTGGATGGGTAACAGAAGGTTCACTCCAGGGATCATTCCAGTTGCCCCATTGGATAGGGGCACTGTGAACTAACACTGGGAGGCACTGTGCCTGGGCAATTTCTTTGGGCTAGGCTTGTAAAGGCTCCAGGGCCATTAGCCTAGTACACACCTATGAACATATGAACCACAGTAGTCCAAGATCACAGTATCATGTGTACTCAAACTTGCTTTGGTCCAGATGTTAAAGTGTAAAGCCTATATTTCATACAAATAAGAAAAATTGTTTACTTTAATACCTTTAATATATATATATATATATATATATATATATATATATATATACATATACACACACACACACATACATACATATGCACACACACACACATACAACAGTCACTGAAAATAACCCCTATACACATTTAAAATACCCAGACTACACACCATACAAAATGTGTTACAATATAACATGCAGTATATACTGTATATCGTGAAATGTTTTATACAAATACTAATAACAGAACTTTTATCTACAGATACTTTCCTCCTTTAGTGTCCTTGAAAACATTTATGACAAAGTGTGATAGTATGCATTACAGTCCACCCACAAGTTCAACAAAGTTAACAAAATTCCAGTCTTTCTCGGCCACTTTTTTTGGTAAATTCATATTTCTCAAATGTCAACAATGCTTTATAGTCTCCTATTTAGTCACTAATTTTAGTGTTGCTGGTCTTCTTCCTCATCACCTTCATCTCCCAACACCAGATGCTGGTTCAAGTCCAAGGTACTCCTGGTTCTTCTAGTCAACTCCTGTATTTTATTTCTGTCTCTCAAGCATTCTGCTTTAGAACCATGGAAAATGTTTCACTGGCAAGTTTCTCTCAGCTTTATTGTTAAAAGAAGAAGTAGAATTCCCTTCTACTTGTTGGCTCACTGTTTGTTGGACAAACTTTTTTATTTCCTCCTTAACCTGTTCTGCATCCAAAAATGTATTTGATCATCCAGTAAAAAAACATTCTGAAAATAAATGGATACAGCAACTTATATCTCACACCTGCCAATCGACATACACTGATTGCTGGGATATATTTGCTTCTTTTCATTTTCCACAAACACTCTGCTGTCTAGGTTTTTTAATGCTGTCTATGCTTTTTTAATACTTTTCCTTACAGCCACAGTGTTTTTCAGTATCAACTCTTTCTGCTAGTATGATTGCATCTTTAGTAATGTAGGTCTTGGCTGCTTTCTCACTACCACTTTTGGATAATATACTCAAAGTCCAGGTGCTTATGTTTGCATAAAATTAAAATAAAACAAGATGAAAACACCAGCACGAAACTCTTCAGCCAAAGGCCCAATAAGCAAAAATAAAACCAATAAAAATGTGCTGATATGGAGCAAACAGGAGAAAGCAAACCGAAGGCTTCAGCAAACCAAATTTATTACACATGAAATAAAAACACACACATAAAATACATTAACTGAATCACTGCACTTTTCATCCACTATTACCAGACTTCAGATACAAACTAAATACACACCCACAATGCTTAAAATATCCTTTGACAAACCAATTATTCAATAAAATAATTAGTTCACCCATTACTAATCCTTAAAGGGAAAATTCTAGAGGAAATGAAAAAAGAAAAATTATGAAAGCAATCCAGGAAATTAAGAGCATACAGATTTTTAAAATAGTACAAATGACATTGCCCCAATAAAACTAGGTTCATCAAAAATCCACATATAAAATTATGAAATATTAAAAAGTATATATTAAAAATAAAACGTATGCAATGAGAATACAAATAAAACTGTATAAATATATTATGTACATAACATTGTTATATAATATACATATGCAATATAAAAGCCAGAATGAAATTAAGAATGGAATATGTTAAAACTTTGTTAAAAAACAACTTAGTGCATATGTTACACTGCCAACCCAGCTATCTGGAATTTTGTAAATAATTCTGTCATTTGTGAATATTAATATGATTTATATAGAAGTGTGACAGAAGGAGATTCTGCCAGCCCAGCTCTCTAGAATTTTGTAAGTGGTTATATGTCATTTGTGAATGTCAACATGATTCATGCAATTGCTTGTTATCACTATATTAGAATTGTATGTTATGTATGCATCAAACTCCTGCTACCACAGATGTGTGTGTACAGTACTGAGCTTAAAGGATGTAACCACAGCATGACCTGCTAGAAGAGAACAGAAATGTATATAAACTACTGTAATTGTGTAAATGTATATGTTTTAACAGTAGGAACTAGAACATAAAAAGTTAACTTGCAAAACTTCAGGAAAATAGTTGAAATTAATTTTTTTTTATAATTGCTGGGCCATAAACAAAATATGTTATATCTCAGTTTCAGTGCAGTAGCAGACACAATGTCTAGAACTAGAGGCTTTTTGTACTGTCTTGAAAGAAAGTAATTAGATGTACAAGTGTTTTATTGTTTTAAGACTTCCAGGATCTACATACTTCTGAGAGATATCTATTTTTCACAAAGAGATGCTAAAACTCGTCTCTGACAAAGGTGGTTTAGCTTTGGAACTAAAGTCAGGTAACAAAAAGTGATGGCATCCAAGCCAGCCCAGCAGTTCTATTTGATATTTATTTTCATTTATTTATTTTATATTTGTTGACCGGGTTTGTCCAACTGGGCTACAAATCCCCATTTTTAGCAGAGGCCCGAGGAGAAAAGCTCCAACAGAAAATAGAAATTTTACATAATGAATACATATAGAAATATATTCATCAGTACCACAGATTACTGCATTACAGTGCCACATTAATTCAAGAACTCTCTCAGAGAGAGACTGGGCATTTTTGTATCTGTCTTTTGACCTGACAACATCAGCTAGAAGATCCACTCACATCTGCACTTGCCTTGCTGCAAGTAAGTTTCTAGGGCATAGTAACTCTTTTGGATTCAGATAGGAATATAGTGAAGTATAGCTTAGATGTTTCCTTTATTTACTTGATACTGTCCTGCAATGTTTTAAATATTTCCTGAGATTTTGAACTATTGGAACTGATTACTTACTGAGTGTTGTCTTGTTCTTTTATTATTTATTATTAAATATACTTACACTTTTCAATTGTGGCTGGTCTGTTTACAGATATTTAAGCTCTCAGAGTACTTGCATATCTATTTGGTGACATTGTTCAGGCCACTCCTAATAGCCTGATGCTTGGTCAAAACTACCATTTGGATTAATAGTAACATTACACACTAGGATTGGACATCCTTTAAGGGTCTTCAAGTAGCTGATAAGAGTTGGCTGGTGAGAGTGAAAACTAACTTACAGTCTGGGTAGAAGGGTCAACCAGTTAACCTGTGCCAGCCTTTCCAAGGTGTGTGTGTGCGTCTGTACATAAAACAAATCTCAAAGAGAGTGTGTGTGTGTGTGTGTGTGTGTGTGTGTGTGTGTGTGTGTGTGTGTGTGTGTGTGTGTGTGTGTGTGTGTGTGTGTGTGTGTGTGTGTGTGTGTGTGTGTCAGCTACTTGGGCAGGGACACAAAGCACTGGTTGGACAGAGAGGGTGCTGGAGGTCTTAGCTTGGCCACTCAGCTGAGATCTCAACTCTAAAGCTGTGCCAGTGGGGAGTCTTATTGGGGATCTGGAGAAAGAGGGAGAAACCAGCCCCAGACTGTGATCGCTGTGTGCTCTTAAGGGAAATTGCACTTTACTATGTATGTATTTGTCATCCTCCCAGTATGTACATCCCCCACTGTTGCCAGTGGTGAGGAGTGAGGCTCCTTGATTACTGGGCCAGTGCTGGGGCATCACAGCATATTATAATTTAGCTGATCTAAACTTCAACACAGGGGCAATGGAAATACATTCATTTCACGCAGGATTTTTATTGGCCTCCAGAATGATTTGCCAGTATATTTCCCTACATTCAATTCTGGTTTCCCATGCTCACCCCAGGATCCTTTGGAATTTCTTCTAAAATGAAAAATATGTATAAGGCTTGATGACAATTCTTAGAGTGCTTGTACAAAGCATTGTTTTTGTCTTTTCTATTAACTGCATAAAGGTGTTCATATATTCTGTTTTTTGAGCTTCTGCTCAGTCTTACTCACGTAGAATGCCTCACATCTTTTACATTGGGCTAAATATACAAGCCCCATACTGTCAGAATTAGAATATGTGCCTGCCTGAATAAATCTACCTGTTTGTTATGTATTTAAATTCTGCATTAGCAATACAATCAACATTGTGCACATGTTCCGCATCTAAAAGTGCCTGCCTTTCTTCTATCTTTGAACTTCATACCATCATTTTCTAAAATGTCCCTAATAGTGTTACCTTTCCTAAAACAAATTTTATGGGGTTCTTAAGAATCACTTCCAAATCAGAAAAGCCTGCAAAGCCTTTCCAATTGTTTAACATCACTCTCTTAATAAGATCAGCATCAGTATTAAAATTCAAAACAAAGCTCCATTGCAAGTACTGTCAACCACTTTTTGTCAATAACTGTCCCACAGTCTGGTTAACCTGCTTAAATATAACATTAGCATTGCCCCATATAGGACTAAATCTATCATTCCTACTCATCCTAACTTCATCTATCTCATTCTCCACCAACTGTTTAGGGTATAATCTATCCAAAAATGATTTTATAAATTCACATTCTTCATTAAAATTTTCCTCATTTGATGCTTCTCTTTTGTCTATAAGGATGACCACTCATATAGAACAGATAGGAATTAGAAAATGTTGCCTTACGATATGTAACAGACTTAAAACCAAAAGGTGCCTTTTTGAAAATACTAACATCCAAGTAGTCAAGTACCTCCCTGCATGTATTGCAAATGAAACATAATAAATTAGTAGTGGAAACAAGGTATTCCATAAATTCCATAAGTTTATCAAATTTTCCAATCCAAAAAATACAAATATCACAAAGGTACCTTCTATAATAATTCCAGTACCTTACATACTCTGAATTAAAAATAAACTTCTGTTCTCATGTATGCAAAATGATGTTAGCATATGTGGGGGCACAACATGCTCCCATTGCCACTCCAGTAGTTTATTTATAAAATTCACCCTCAAAGAAAATATAATTTTTAAGCATCAAGTCCCTAAGCTCCAAACATAGGCAAAATTAATTCCTATCCAGCCCACCTTTCTCTACCAGGGCTTCCTCAAACGAAAAATCAATAAAATTAAGACAGTTAGTTCCTTCTAGTTTCTCGTCTTTAAACTTTATTTTTTTAAATAGCTCTTCTTTAGATGCCTAATACTCAGCCAGCCTTTTCTTTATTTCACCTTATGAGTTTTGCAGTTTTATTAGTTTATCAGAATAGTTTATTAAAGTTTATTCTATTATTAACAGCCTTTTGTTATTTAAGTCAATATATTCCTTCATTGTTTCATTTATTATAATGGCCTTTGCATACATATGATTTATTTTGTCCTCTAAATTACTGGAAGCAGCTTGAACTGCTTTTTGCTGAACAGGTGTAGAATTCTTCTCAGCCAGTATCTTCAAATTTTCTAGTTGACTTTCTTTCAGGTTCTCTAAAGAGGATACATGCCATGTGAATGGAGGGCCACAACTACCATCCATCTTCATAAGGGTGGACCATCAACTGACCATAGGAACTACACACACAGTCTGTTACATCTAATATGCAAAGCCATAACGGAATTATAGAAATAATCAACAAGTACCTTGTCAACCTACAGACACTGGACCCATCCCAGTGTGGCTTTATTAAGGGAAGGTCTTGCATACTTAACCTGGAAGATTTCGTAGAGAGTCACGATGGCTATGAATAAGGGGAAGAGGGTGCATACCACCTACCTAGACCTAGCCAAAGCATTCATTACAATGCCCCACTTGGGTATTGTTGACAAACTCTCACAACTAGGCATAAATTCCTGCATAACTTGCTGGCTTGCTAGCTGGCTCAAAATCAGGATCGGTGAGACTACCTCCAACAAAAGATTGGTCACCAGTGGAGTATCCCAGGTCTCTATGTTGGGCCCACTCCTCTTTGGCATCTAGGTCTAGGAAGTCAAGGCTAATGTTGACATCTGGCTCACCATGTTCGCAGATGAGTGTAAACTGGGAGCTATCATAGACTCCTCCCACAACAACAAAATTCTACAAGAGGGTCTAACGCAAACAAATAATTGGTGTGAAAGCCACAGACTAAAACTCAATGCAAGGAATTGCATTATAGTGTACTTTGGGAAAGCACCCACCCAAGCTAATTAGAGGAAACACCCGTAAGAGCTGAGCAGATAGGGATCTGGGAACATATGCAGACATTACTCTTGCGTTCGAACAACACAGAATGATGGCTGTGTCACTCAGCTCATAAGCAAAGGCATGCCCTTCTGGTCCAAGTAATTAATAGTATTACTCTACTCAGCCTTATCAGACCCATCATTGAGTATAATGCTCCCGTTGACATGTACCTAGCCAGGCATTTGCAACAGTTGGAATGCCCTCAAAAGTTCCTCACCTGGAGAATCCAGGGTACAAATACCCTGTCCTACATAGAAGATAAATGGATACAGCATCCAGTCTCCTACAGGTTAACGACAGACAGCCAATGTTCAGCATAAAAGGGCTCATCGGATCCAGCTCTGATGCATCTCTTGCACTTCTGCAAGACAAACATGAGAAGCACAAACAAAAAGTCTTGAAAATTTTGAAATAAGTTCAAATGGAGATGACAAGAAATTATATAAAAGATTAACCTGCCAAACATTAGTAGACTGTATTGTGGATGTTCATAGGTTGTTACTAGGCTATCTGCCCGAGGGCATTTACAAGCCTAGCCAGAGTGTCAGCTTTCACTGCCCCATTGATTAATTAACTGATCCTCTGTCAAGCAGAGGCAAAGAAGTGATCCCA
This sequence comes from Protopterus annectens, assembly GCF_019279795.1. Classification (NCBI taxonomy): domain Eukaryota; kingdom Metazoa; phylum Chordata; order Ceratodontiformes; family Protopteridae; genus Protopterus; species Protopterus annectens. The sequence continues at coordinate 1,997,024,660 of NC_056726.1, read as the reverse complement.
GGGGTGTATTTTCTGTTACCCATCCACTCGTCAAGGTTTCTCTTGAAGAGTGTTAGTGAGGGGCTCTGCCTGATGTAGTTTGGAATTTTGTACCAAAGCATGGGGAGTCTCTGTGACAGGAATCTATCTCTCCAGCATGTTCTACTGATTGTTGTGGTGAGATTTAGCTCACTAGAGCACGTGGCTCGCAGTGACTTGGATTTCTTTAGGTGGACCATGTCCATCAATTCTGAGTTGGACATGGCTTTGTAAGTCAGGCAGAGATAACCTCTGAGTAAGCGATATGTCACGGAGTACAGCCAGAGTTTTTCAGTCGGGCTGCATAGGACATATGTTTGAGCCCAGTAATCCTCTTGGTGAGGCATTTTTGTGGTCTTTCCAGCTGTTGGAAGGGTCTTGTGAGGTACATCACAAATTGGGCATTGTACTCTATGATGGGTCTAATGAGTGATGAGTAGAGGGGTACTATAACCTCTATTTCTAGATGCAAACCCTTTAGTAATTAGATGGGCCACATAGGATTTCCTAACTACTTTGGCAATATGATTGTCAAAGGAAAGATTACTATCTACCCGAGTCCCCAGATCTCTTATTACCTCTTCTGTATTAAGGGGGCTGCCACCTATGTGGTAATTCGTGGGAGTTTTTCCCAAATGGGATGACTATGCATTTTTTGGCATTTAGCTTGAGGCCATGACTTTGATACCAGGTGGCTGTCTCAGTAAGGCCCTTTTGGAGGATGTCCGTGTCAGCTGGAGAGTCAGTTATGGTTCCCAGTTTGCAGTCATCGGTGAACTTGGTTAGCCATAGTCCTCCTGTGTTTGCCTATACCTCTGAGAAGTATATGCCGAACAGTAGGGGTCTCAGGACCAAGCCTTGTGGGACACCACTCGTGACTGGTTTAGAGATGGACCTGGAGCCCGCTATTCTGTGAGTTCTGTCTGTAAGCCAATTGGCAACCCATCTCATGATGTAGGGGTTTAAGTTCAGGCTGGTGAGTTTTCTGTAGTACCCGAATGGGGAATGGTGTCAAAAGCCTTGGTGAGTTCAAGGTAGGCTGTGTGAACCACCTTTCCCTCATCTATGGCCTTGGTGGCTGTCTCGAAAAAGTCAACCAGGTTTAGTAGGCATGATCTACCATTAAAGCCGAACTGGGTTGGGTCAAGTGTCTGGAGGTTCCCAATGTCTTTAATGAGTTCCATGATGATGTGCCCCATAGCCTTGCAGACCAGGCTAATCAGGCTTAGTTACCTGGGTCAGTTGTGGCCCCTCCTTTGTGGAGAGGAATAAACATTGCTGTGCACCATTCTATGGGCACATAGCCTGTGGAGAGGCTGAGGTTGAACAGCGTGTTTAGGTGGGGGTTAGTTCGTTCTGCAGTTCATGCAAGACGCAGCCTGGGACACCATCTGGTCCCATTGACGATGTGTTTTTGGCTTTTGAAAGCGCTGTTTTCACCTGTGCGTCTGTAATTTTTGGGACACTACACTTTTCCGGTATTGTTGTGGGTCCTTTTGGAGGTGAAGTTTGCACTGAATCTATCTGCCAGAATGTTGGCAATATCAGTAGGTTCAGTATATTTTGTGCTATTTTGCACTAGTTCAGTGCATATCTGTGAGTTGCCACTTAGATTCTTAACATAGCTAAAGAAGGCTTTGTGGTTATCTTTTGAATCCTTGGTTATTTTTCATTCGAAGTTAACCTTGGATGATTTCATGGGGGACCTTAGTTTCTTACTGATACTGATCAGGGATGTCTTTCCTTCTTGGGATTTGCTTTTTTTCTGAACTAGTTTCCTTCTATTGTATAGCCTGTTTATTGCAGGGGTCCACCAAACTGGTTTCCTCCTCTTAGAGTGAGACAGTCTTGGTTTTGCTAGGGATGGCACGATCAATGCGTCCTTGCCCAGAGTGCATTTATAAAGGTTTCTGCATCTTGGGCAGCATTATCCTTTAGTGTGGGGGCTGTGAAACGTACCACCTCTGTCTTAAGTAAGGTGAAGTTTGCTTTAGAAAAGTTTTTTATTGGTGTTTCCTTAGTTGGGGGTGGTGGTGGGGTGTGGACATCCAGAGTGATTAGTTTTTGACCTGATCTAACCAGTGACGGGTTGACCTCCGGTGTGGAATACCTGTCGCCCATGTTGGTGATGACCAGGTCCAATATGTTTTCACCTCTGATAGGGAAGTTTATCAGCTGATCCTGGAATTCATCAACTCAAACGTCCTGGAAGTGCTGGGCCTGGGAATTTCTACTGTAGTAGTTTTCCCAGTGAATGGTAGAGTAATTGAAATCGCCCAATATCAGGGTGTTCGGTAGGACCTTCATGTTTTCCAGTGTCTCCAGAAAGGTGGAGTGGTGGATCTGTAGCAGGCTACAATTTGCATTGCAGATTTGCCCAATGTTAGTTGCACATGGATGATCTCAAGAGGTATCATGCAGTGCCACTAACCTGGAGGTGTAGGTATCCTTGATGAACATGGATACACCCCTCCTTGTGTTTCAGTCCATGTTCTGTGGCTGAAACGTGTGGTACGAGTTGTAGCTCAGTAGTGCTGGGGTTGCTCTCTGGAGTCTTGAACCAAGTTTCAGTTACTGCACAGATGTCGACGTTCTTCATACTGAGAAGTGCTTTGAGCGCATGCATTTTGAGATTTAAACTCCTGGCATTCAGTAGGATAACCCTCAGTTTTTTGTTAACTGTGCCGTTTACTGAGGTGGGTTTGACTTTTGAGCCTTGCCTGAAAAAGGCACTATGGGGGCAGCAAGAGCCTTGGCCAGTATTCGAAAGCCTAGGGGTGACAGGTGCAAGCTGTCTCCTGCGAAACAACGTGGCTTGTCGAGCATGTCATCCCAGGCTGACAGACACTGGATCCCCTCTGAATGACACCAGAAGCTTAGCCAATTGCTGAAATTGATAAGTTTTTCTTTATTCTGAGGTATCATTCTTGGTGACAGCAGGATGCTACTCAGGGTCATGCCAGCCTGGGCTGCATGATCAGAGAGCTCTTCCATGTCTCATGTAGTCCAGGGAGGTACACCTCACATCATTCACACCAACATTAACAATGAGAGAGTTATATTTGTACTTGTTCTGGAGTGACCTGAGTGCTTGCGTTATGTGGCAGATTCTGGCTCCCGACAAGCAGCTAACAGTAATCTTCTGCTTGTCCAGCCTAGTGAGTGGGACGTCAGTGTGCCTGACTATAGAGTCACCTATTACTAGTGTGTTAGGTTTGTCATTTCGCCTTAAGGACTGTGATTGTGCGGCACACCGATTGTGTTTTATGTGTTGTCTGGTTTGTGACTGGAAGTGCAGGTTGTTTGGGTGTCTGCTCTGGAGGTCTCTGATGCTTTTGCAGGTTTTTATTTACAGCCTCCGAGTATGATTTTGTGTATTTGTGTATTTTTTGCCAGTGCTGTTTAGTAGGTGTGTGTGTGACTGGAGGTGTGGTGAAAGTGTTAACCTTCTCTTGACTTTCTGTTCCAGTCTTGGGTGGAGACAGCTTAGCTTCCAGTATGGCTGTATAACTGCATCTCTCGCATATGTTAGTGTTTTGTGGTAGGAGGAGAGGGTTGTCTGTGTACATGAGGCAGTTGTAACATTGTCTCAGGATACCCAGATTCACCAGCTGGACTGGAGAGTGCACCTGAAGTTGCCCTTTAGTCATGCCTGAATAGTAGGGTGAGCTGCTTAGTTGCTTGGTTGGTGAGGGGTGAATAAATAGCCTTGCCCTGCTGGGCAATCAGTGTCAGGGTATATTAGTGCTTGCTATTACGTCTGAGCAAGTGCTGGGCTGTAAGATGCTTTGTGAGTGCTTGGGTTGAGTTAGACTAGTTTCAAGGGAAAAACTGAAGAGAAGACTTAGTGGAGCCGGGAATAATTTAACCGTAGCCAGCTGGCACTGCCCAGTGTGCAAAACCGTACAAACGCATTTTTTATAGTAGGGAAATAAAAGATAGAAATATGCCCAAAATGGCCAATAAGCTACTAACTTCTGGGCTGGAACCACTCCTCCAGGGCCAGATAGGTTGCTTAAAGCTCCCCTCTCTCACAGTTGGAGAAACTTCCTTCTATCCAAGTAAGGTACAGGCAACTCAAACTAGTATCACAGCCCTGAATTCAGCACTAGCCTGAAAACTGGACTATACTAGCTTAGAAAGGCGGGAAACAAGGATTTTTTTGTTTTTCGTTTTTTTTTTTTTTTGAAAAGATAAGGCAAAAACAGTAAAAAATACACTTAAAACAGCTTTAAACGACTACCAACGATCAGAAAAGGCTATCTCACTTTAGTGTGTGGCCTACAACAGGTAAACAAATTAAACAAAAAAAGTTTTAAAAGTGCAGGCAGTCAAATAAGTACAATATATGAAAAAAAAACAAGATTTTAAATCACAATAAACGCTGGAAAAATCTGCGTTTAGGCGGAAAACAGTTAAGTACAGAAAACTGATACTTAATCATTCCAAAGTCTCTCTTCTAAGGTAGGCGGCTTGTATCAGTTTAAGGCTTTCTAGTGCTACCCAGTAGATTAGTTACAGGAAAGATGGGAAACAAGCGCAGATGTGGTCTTTTAAATCAGAAAGTTGAAAAAGATGGACAAACTGTCCAAATGGTCAATAAACTACAATTTCTAGGCCAATAACCTCTCCTCTCATTGTAGACAGGCTACCTAGTGCTAACCATTTCCACTAATAAGCTAGAAGGCTTTCTTCCAACACAGAAAGGCTTGCGGGGCTCAGAAGCTTACTAACAGTCCTGGATACAGCAACTCTGTATCTGGACTAGGCTAGTTACAGGAAAGGTGGGAAACAAGCGCAAGTGCTGCTTTTAAACTAGAACATTGAAAGAGATGAAAAAAAAACTGCCCAAACGGCCAATAGCTACAATTTCTGGGCCAGAAACACTCCTCGTGGTAATTAGGCTACCTAATGCTTACCACTCCCACTGATAAGCTAGAAGTCTTCCCTCCAACACAGAAAGGCTTGGGGGGCTCAGAAGTTTACAGAGAGTCCCGGATACAGCAAATCTGTACCTGGACTAGACTAGTTACAGGAAAGGCGGGGAACAAGTACAAACGTAGGCTTTTAAGCCAGCAAGTTGAAATAAATGGAAAACTGCCCAAACGGCCAAATACACTAAAACTTCTGGGCCAAAACTCATTCTTCCCATGGAGGATAGGCTATCTAGTACTTACCATGCCCACTGATAAGCTAGAAGGCTTCTCTCCAACACAGAAAGGCATGGGGGGGCTCAGAAGCTTGCTAACAATCCTGGATACAGCAACTCTGTAACCGAACTAGGCTAGTTATAGGAAAGGCGGGAAACATGCACAAGTACAGCTTTAAAACCAGAAAGTTCAAAGAGATGGAAAAAAAAATGATCAAATGGCCAATAAACAATTTCTGGGCCAGAAACCACTCCTCCTGTGCTAGATAGGTTACCTAGTGCTTACCACTCTCACTGATAAGCTAGAAGGCTTCTCTCCAACACAGAAGGGCTTGGTGGGGCTCAGAAGCTTACCAACAGTCCTGGATACAGCAAATCTATACCTGGACTACACTAGTTATAGGAAAGGCAGGGTCCAAATGCAAAATGGGCTTTTAACCAGAAAGTAGAAGGAGATGGAAAAACTGCCCAAATGGCCAATGAACTGCAATTTCAGGGCCAAAACCCACTCTTCATGGTAGATAGGCTACCTAGTGCTTACCACTCCCACTGATGAGCTAGAAGGCTTCCCTCCAACACAGAAAGGCTTGGGGGGCTCAGAAGCTTACCAACAGTCCTGGATACAGCAAGTCTGTATCGGGACTTCACTAGTTACAGGAAAGGCAGGAAACAAGCTTAGAATTTTTTTGTTACAGAAAAGCAGCTAAACAGCAGTAAATACAATTCAAATTGCAGTGCAGGCCAGCACACCAGAGTGTGTAGCAACACTACAGCAAATACCGTTCAAATAAATGCAATTAAATTAACAAAGGACTAAAAAACAAGTGCAGTAGGCAGTAAATTAGAAGGCTACTAACAAGCAGTAATAAGTGCAGAGTAAGAGCGACTGAACAGATAGCACACAGAAGAACAACTAAGACAGTTACAGTAAGAGCAGCTGAATAAAAAAAAAATATATATACATATATATATATATATATATATATATATATATATATATATATATTTTTTTTTTTTTTTTTTTGAAGGGAAAAGATCAGGATTAAGAGGCTACAGGGGATGTCCTTCCCAAATGCTCTCTTTGTGTACAGTAGGAGTGCCTGAAATCAGAAAATGATCTCACTGCACTCAGATGAGTGAGCAAATGAGATGGGCCCAGAAGGGGTATCCAAATACAAATCTAGAAGAGGGGTGGGCGATTTCAAAGGCACTAACATTAACACCAAAACAAGAACAGGAAGGTGGGTAGGGAACAAACTGTAGAGACAGCCACAACTTCAGCTGAGTTAATATTCAGTGAAAAACACAAATAAATTAAATACAGTACTATACGCAGAAGAGCAGATAAAAGTGTACTTAAATTCACTTATACGTCCAGCTGATTTCAGGTAGATGTTAGCCAGCCAAAGCTCTGATATTAAGCAGAGAACTCAAAATGTACCACTTATATAAGGCAAGACAGAATGTCAGTGATAAGCTGAAACTACCCCCCCCCACACACACTGCCATCAATGGCTGCACAGAAATTATAAAAAGTACTATGTAGAGAGACAGCCACAAACATTAGTTGAGTTAATATTCAGTGAAAAACACAAATAAATAAATTAAAAACAGTACTATATGCAAAAAAGCAGAGAAAAGTGTAGTTAAATTCACTTATACGTCCAGCTGATTTCAGGTAGATGTTAGCCAGCCAAAGCTCTGATATTAAGCTCTGATATTAATGTAATACAAAAGTTAGACACACACTCAAAGCAGTCATGTATAATAACTGGAACAATAATGTATTATCATAATGGCTACTCTAAGCATATTATTTTGGAATGTAAACGGCCATACAGGTATAAACTAAAAATGTAAGACATGCAGTACCCAAGTAACAATGCTGTAGGATACACATTTGGAAAGTAATTGAGTGTGAATCTGATAAAGAAAGGATTTCCATATGGATATTCATCAGTCTATCATAGACAAAGGAAAAGGAGACTAATTATAGAAATTGTTAGTGGAGCTCTAATAATGAGAACAGGGAAAAAGATAATGGTAGATTTGTAGTAGTAACATGCTATTGGCAAGGCTGTTGTCAAGGGTGGAGGACTACACTGAGATGTATACATGTTCCACCAAAAACTTATTATGGAACTTAACATTTTGGGATTAATAATCAGCTTTCAGCAGGGAATATTACTTATAGATAAGGAATGGAACTTGATTTGCAACACTGAAGATGCATCTGGGAGACCTAGAAGACAGGGTAATTTCTGAAGACATTTATGAAAACATTTGGCAAGGAAGACGTCAATTCAATAGTAGGAACTCACATAAAATGTATTTATTATTCCCCATGGTACAATAACTGGGCTAGATAGAAATTGTATTTCACAGGATCATGTGCATTTAGTTGAAAGCTTCAGTATGCATCCAGTATCTATTTCAGATCATACACCAATTAAAATACAAGTTATGTAAGATTCCAGGGTGGAGTTGAGTCTAACTGCAGGCCTAAGTAAAAAAGCACCTTTAAGGAATGATTTAAATAGTTTGGAAGTAGATTGGGCGGGAGTATTATAGCCAGTATGATCATTCAAAATAGCTGCTAACTGAACTTTGCTAGTGGAAAAACTAGCCCCTTCTTGAAAAATTGAAGCAAGGAAATCTAGGACAGCATAGCCAGTATGATAATTCAAAATAGCTGCTAACTGAACTTTGCTAGTGGAAAAACTAGTCCCTTCTTGAAAAATTGAAGCAAGGAAATCTAGGACAGCAGGGATAGGTGCAGTAAAGATGTCCAAATCTCAGATAGGCCCAATAAGAAAATCATTTCCATTTAGTCTTATTTTTGCGAGATCACAATATCTTGCAGACTAGGAAGGAAAGCCTGGGTTTTGTAACCATTAATGGAATTGGAGAAACCATGTGGTCAACTTGAGACCTGCAATATCCAGATGTGTCATCTCCAAGGGATGAAAGATTAGATCTGAACTGGGATCCAAAATCCAAGGTGGACATAGAAGATGAGACCACAGGAAGGGAAATCACACTTGATGAGGCAAAAAAGGGGCATTGAGGATAACCTTGCTCTTCAACTGAAGTGCTTTCTGTAGAAATTTGGAGATTAGAAGGGGGGGTATAAGCGTAAAGGATACTGGAGGGTCATATATGGATTAAGGCATCTCTCATTGACTACCACCTGGGGGGATCAGGGCAAAGAACCTGCTGCACTTGTTGTGGGGAGGAAAGAAATGATCAAAGCATGGTTGACCTCATTGTTAAAAAATATTCTCAGCCACTAACTGGTTGAGAGACCACTTGTTAGGCAGCAGAATTAACATTCTGGGTTTGTAAGATAAGCACTGGATTTCCCTGGAAGCACAAAATTGCCCACTCCCACATTCTCACTGCCTCTTGACAAAGGGGATAGGATCTGGTTCCCCCCGTTTGCTGATGTACCAAACTAAAGACATGTTGTCTGTCTGGATAAAAATCTTCCCCAGAGGAAGGGAGTCCAGGAAGGTCGGCAACACTTGGAGGACTGCCCTCATCTCCAGGACACTAATATGCAGATTGGTCTCTTTTGGAAACCACATGCCTTAGACTGTCCATCCAAATAAAATGTCCCCCACCCCAACTGGGAGGTGTCACCATGGTTGATGGAAGGGTGGAAACACAAAGGGCTGTCCCTGACAAACTTTGTTGGACTATACCCACCAAAGTATGGAATTCTTGCAAACCTGAGAAAGTTTAATTGGAGAGGACAGAGGCTGTAGAACAACTGAACAGCTACAGTCTATTGAAGACACATATGGAATCGAGCCATCAGGTTATAGCAGCCACCATTGACCCTAAAGCCTGAAGGACCAGTTTTGCTTGGGGGAAGGGTGTGAGAGAATCTGTCTCACCTGCAGTCTTATGGATTGTACTCTTTTTGATGGAAGAAAGGACAGTTAATTGGTGGTGTCTGGGAGAGTTCCTATAAACTCCAAAACTTGAACAGGTTGCAGATAGGACTTGGCATAATTGACGGTGATAACTAAAGATGACATAATTGGAGTAAGTAGTTCTTGGCCTTCTTGAGGAGATGTCTTATTGGACTGGTGAAGCCAGTTGTCTAGGTAAGGAAACACTGAATCCAAGCAGTCTCAGGTAAGCTGCTAACATTACCTCACACTTGGTGAACACCCTGGGGGCTGTGGTGAAACAAAGGGCAGGGCTATGAACTGGTAATGACTGGCACCAAGCCAAAAGTGCAGATATCTCTGGAAGTGTTTGCTCAGTTTGATATGATGTGCCCTGGAGATCAATAGGCCACATCCAATCATCTTTCAGTAGACAAGGTAGAATGGAATGAACTGTGACCATCCGGAACTTGGAGTTCTTTACAAACTGACTGAGACTGCTGATGTCTAAGGTCCCCTATTTTCTTTAGCACTAAAAAGAACCTTGAGTAAGTTCTGAATCCTCTCTGATCTGGTGGGACCTCTTGGATAACTTTTCTAGCAGCTTTTGAATTTCTAGAGCTTCTAACTCAAGCTGACTGAGTGGAACATCAAGGCACCATTTTTGATCAGATAATGAGATTTGCAGAAAGGGAATGAAATAACATCTGGATATAATGTTTCACATCCAAATGTGCTTTGTGACTGATGGCCTGGTTTCTGGGTGCAGAGATAAGCACTCCCCCAACTGCTTGAGAGTATAGCAGTCGGGCAAACCTTCAGGAGCACTGGAAGGGTTTAACAGAAGAAATCGTGACATCCTTGGTTTTGCAAACCACCTCTATCACAAGGACTGCATCTTCCATTGGAACTTCACCCCCTGTCTCTGGGGGCAGTTTCCCCTCATGAGTCCTGGAAAGGACCTTGTGACTTTTTGAACCACATCCTTTTACCTCTATGCTGATTCCTATCAGTAAAAACTAATATAAAATTCTAGCCAAGCTAAAATTTTCACTGTGTGATTCCCCAAACCTCTTGTATTAGAGGCACATGGGATTTTTGTAAATGACCCTTAGGAACATCAGATGTTTCAGCTATATGGCGATTCTAACTGCCCATGACTTTTTTCTTTTCAAGTCATTTAATGGACAAATTCAGGCTGATAAAGCCAAACCCCAGTAGCTGTAGACATGCATGTTTCAGCCTTGTTATGGCCTCATCAACACAGCACACGGGACTGTTTGACTAAGCATTAAAAACACAGGGCTGTTATACCTAGCTGATGTCCAATACCATTAGGGTGTCTGCAAAATATCCCAATCAGTAAAACCTAGGAAATTCTACCTTGCCATGCAGTAGTTTGTGCACATGTACAGGATTGAAAGAATTGGCTAGGACAGAAACATGCAGGTTTATGGGGTAAAGATAAAATAAATTCCAGTTCAGCTGTCACAACTAAAGTGCACAGAAAGACATATTGGCTATAGTTAGTTAGTAAAAAAGGGTAACCAAATGCATTTATGTTGTGTAGCTGCCAGTCAAGCTAGCTGGAATTTTGTGAATAAGTCTATGTCACTTGTTAATAGTAATATGATTTGTATGCTTGTCTTACACATTTGCTGTATCCAGGACTGTTTGTAAGCTTCTGAGCCCCCCAAGCCTTTCTGTGTTGGAGGGAAGCCTTCTAGCTTATCAGTGGGAGTGGTAAGCACTAGGTAGACTACCACAGGAGGAGTGGTTTCTGGTCCAGAAATTGTAGTTTATTGGCCGTTTGTGCAGTTTTTCCATATCTTTCAACTTTCTGGTTTAAAAGCCTGCGTTTGCACTTTTCCCCCCTTTCCTGTAACTAGTCTAGTCCAGATACAGATTTGCTGTATCCACGACTGTATGTAAGCTGGTGAGCCCACTAAGCCTTTCTGTGCTGGAGGGAAGCCTTATAGCTTATTAGTGGGAGTGGTAAGCACTGGGTAGACTGGTTTAAAAGCCCACATTTGCACTTGTTTCCCTCCTTTCCTGTAACTAGTCAAGTCCAAATACAGATTTGCTGCATCCAGGACTGTTTGTAAGCTTCTGAGTGGTGTCTGCTCTTCAATTTTTCCTTTAGATCTACTAGTTCTCTCATCTCCTGCACTTTTACTAGCTTATTAATTTAGCACTTTACCAGACTCCTTGTAGCAACTATTGTAGCACACAAAAGTACTACCCATACTAAACATTCTACAAGGAAACAGCTCCAATACTTACTATTAATGCCCACATCTCCAGGCATGTCTAAAGGTCAGTTCCCTGTGCTTTCTCCGATTAACCTAATAAACTTGGGCATCCTGAGGCAATGTAGCAACTGCCTTATGCACAATGACAACCCTCTACTCTTACCTCCCCACACTCAGACTTGCGAGAGATGCACTTATATATCCAAATTGGAAGCCATGCACTCTTCAGCCAAGACTGGAATAGCTGGTCAAGATCACACCACATGGAACATATAGCCCTCCAGAACACATGCCAGCACTGCCTTCACATAAAAACACAAACCGCACACCCGCCTTTGTGGAGGCTCTCAATAAAAATCTACCCAAACAGCAGAGACCGCCAAGGCAGAAACACACTCTACCACCACAACACAATACTAATGAGACACCTAACTCTCCTAAACAGTGTGCCACTCAACCAAAGCCCCTATGGCAAAAAAGCATTCCCAACACACTAGTCATAGGTGACTCGATAGTGAGGCACACTGATGTCCCACTCACTAGGCTGAATAAGGAGAAAGTAACAGTCAGCTGCCTATCAGGCACTAGGATTCACCACATAATGCACGCACTCATGTCCCTCAACAACAGGTACAAATATGACTGTCATTGTACATGTGGGTGTAAATGACCTGAGATATACCTCCCTGGACTAGATGAAGAGACATGGAGGAGCTTTCGGATTATGTATCCCAGGTGGGTATGACCCTAGCCCTGAGCAGCATTCTACCCTCACCCAGAATGATACCACAGTACAAGCAGTACAAGCAGAAAATTATTGATGTCAGCAACTGGCTAAGTTTCTGGTGTCATTCTAAGGGGATCCAGTATCTGCCTTCCTGGGATGATATGATTGACCTTCACCAATACTTTGCCAGAGATGGCCTGCATTTGTCACCCCTGGGCTTCCGGATACTGGCCAAGACTCTTACCACCCCTATAGTGCCTTGTTTAGGAGGTGTTCCAAAGTCCAAATTACCACCATAACAGCTACAAAAAAATGCAGTCTGAGGGTCATGCTGCTCAACGCTAGAAGTTTAAATCTCAAAATGCACTCGCTCGAAGCACTCCTTAAAATGGAGAACATCGACATGTGCCGTAACAGAGACCTGGTTTAAGGCAGCAGAAAGCACCCCTGCACTACCAGGCTATAACTCATTCCACACTTGGCCCCAGAGTTTGGACCAAAGCTCCAAAGGCGGTGGTGTTTCTATATTCATAAATGATGTGCACACCTCCAGACAGGTAGCACAACATAACACATCCGAGATACTTCAGGTGCAGCTAACTGAGTAAGACAGCGATTCAGGTCGTAGCCTGCTATAGGTCACCAACCATGTCCCAACACTCACACTCCACATTGCTAAGCACCCTGGAGAATATTAAGGTCCAGCCTAACACTGTCATACAGGGTGACTTCAACTACCCCTCCATTAACTGGGAAAGCTACTCATGTACCAGTACACTTGCCCAACATTTCCTGGAATTCATTAATTCCAATGCCCTGGACCAGCTCATTCTTACCCTCACTAGAGGTAGCAACATCCTTGACCTGGTCATTACTAACATGGGTAACCATTTCTCTAAACCAAATGTCAAGTCCTCCCTGGTTAGATCCGACCACAAACTAATCACCTTGGAAATCCACATCCCTCCCACCCTCCCCCCTGCAAAGGTAACCACCATGAAAAACTTCTCCAAAGCTAACTTTGGGCTCCTAAAAACAGAGGTGGCTAATTTCAAGTCACCTATGTAAATGGAGATCAGTTGCATGACCGCATGACCACTGAATCATACATCAATGCACTGTATGAACACGTACACAAATACATGGATCTCTCCATATCGAATAGAACCAAGGCACTCTCCTTCAAAACAAGGAAGCCAATCTGGTGGTCCCCTGCCATAAACTCTAAAACAGAAGGAGGAAACTGATGCGGAATAAGGTGAAGTCCCAAGACTGGAAAAACTCCCTTATCAGCCTCAACAAAAAGTTGAGATACCTCATCAAATCCTCTAAAGCTAGCTATGAAAATATAATTGCAGTAGATAGTAAAGACAACCACAAGGCCTTCTATAGTTATGTAAAGAATCTCCACGGCAAAACCCAGATTTGCTCTGAGCAACTGCACAATGGTACCTCCTATACAGAGCCAACAGATATTGCCAATATACTAGTCAACAAATTCAGTGCCAACTTTACCCCCCCAAGGGACCAATCACAATACCAGTAGATTGCCAGGCACCCAGTATTACTGCTACACAGGTTAAAACAGCACTGTCCAAGGCCAAGAATACAGCTTCTATGGGACTGGACAATATCTCTGACTGTGTTCTACATGAACTACAGAGTGAACTGGCACCTCACCTGTGTGCTCTATCAATCACAGCCTCATCTCAGGCTTTGTCCCTACCAAATACGCACTGCTACAGTCATCCCTCTCCACAATGGAGGAGCGACTACAGACCCTGGGAACTATCACCCCATTAGCCTGACAAGTCTGATATGCAAAGCTATGGAACACATCATCATGGACCTAATAAACAAGGATATAGGGAATCTCCAAACTCTGGATCCCACACAGTTTGGTTTTGTGAAGGGTAGATCATGCCTGCTCAACTTTGTCAACTTCTTTGAGTCAGTCACCATAGCTGTGGATGAAGGCAAGGTGGTTCATACAGCCTACCTAGATCTGGCCAAGGCCTTTGACACCATTCCCCACTCAGGAATCATAGAAAAACTCACTAAGCTAGGCATCAACCCCTATCTCGCTAGGTGGATTGCAAACTGGCTCACAGGTAGAACCCACAGTGTGAACGTAGCTGACTCCAAGTCAGACTGCCGACCAGTCATGAGTGGAGTCCCACAGGGTTCGGTCCTGGGTCCTCTCCTGTTTGGCATCTACTTCTCTGAAGTCCATGCCAACACGAAGGGACTTTGGCTGACAAATTTCGCAGATGATTGCAAGCTGGGAGCTATTATTAACTCTCCAACTGTTGACATCCAACAGAAAGGCCTCACTGAGACCAGACTGGTGTCAAAACCATGGTCTTAAGCTCAATGCCAGAAAATGTGTCGTCACCCCCTTTGGAAAAAACCTGGTTCCCATGAATTACCACATAGATGGTAGTCCACTGAACAAAGAAGGCATTACAAGAGATCTGGGAACACAGGTTCACAGCAACCTCTCTTCTGACCACCACATTGCCACTGTGGTCAGAAAATCCTTCTATGTGGCACATCTCATTACTAAGGGTTTTGCATCCAGGAAGAAAGAGGTCATTGTCTCCCTCTACTTTTCCTTCATTAGGCCAATCATTGAGTACAATGCCCCATTTGGCATGTACCTCACTAAACACCTGCAAAAACTGGAGTGGCTACAAAAGTACTTCACAAAGAGGATCCTATGCCTTAAACATTTGTCCTATATGGACAGACTAAAAATACTCCCAACTACTCTCTCATATCGCCTACTTAGAGGAAATCTCTGCTCGACTTACAAAGCCATATCTGACCCAGTTCTATTAGAAATGCTACATCTAAAGAAATCCCAATCCCTCCACACCACACACTCCATAGGTTCATAGATTCATAGGTTCATAGGTTCATACTAGGCTATCTGCCCTAGGGCATTTATAAGCCTAGCCAGAGTGTGTGTGGCATTTACCACCCCTTAGGATGAGAATACTATACCCATTAGTTTGCTGTGCCTCTGTCCAGCAGTGACACAGAGATGATTCCCGGGGTAAACCTACGATCTCCCATCCACTCGTCAAGATTTCTCTTGAACAGAGTCAGTGAGGGGCTCTGCCTCACATGGACTGGGATTCTGTTCCATAGTGTAGGGAGTCTCTGGGTGATGAATCTGTCCCTCCAGCACGTCCTATTTATATCCGTGTTGAGGTTTAAGTCTCTTGCTCTCGTGGCTCTGGTGGATTTGGATTTTTTGAGGTGGAGCATGTCCATTAATTCCGGGTTGGACATGGCCTTGTATGTCAGGCACAGATCACCTCTAAGCAGACGGTATGCGACTGAATAGAGCTGGAGTTTCTTCAGTCGGGCAGCGTATGACATATGTTTGAGCCCCTTTATCCTTTTGGTGAGGAACTTTTGGGGTCTTTCCAACTGCTACAGGTGTCGGGTAAGGTACATTCGAATGGGGCGTTGTACTCAATCATTGGTCTGATAAGTGAAGAGTACATGGGTACAATGACCTCTCCTGATCTGGATGTGAATCCCTTCATGATCAGGTGGGCAATGTAAAAGGTCTTCCTAACCACTTTGGCAATGTGAGTGTCAAAGAGAGGTTACTGTCAACTTGGGTCCCCAGGTCCCTGATAACGTCTTCCGTGTTTAATGGATTACCACCTATGTGGTAATTAGGGGTTACCTTGTTCTTCCCAAAGGGTATGACTATACATTTTTTGGCATTTAGCTTAAGGCCATGACTCTGGCACCAGTTATCCATTTCTATGAGACCTCTCTGGAGGATGTCTGTGTCTGATGGAGTGTCAATCATGGTGCCCAGTTTGCAGTCATCTGCAAATTTTGTCAGCCACAATCCCCCTATGTTTGCCTGCACTTCAGAAAAATAAATGCCGAACAAGAGGGGGCCCAGGACTGAGCCCTGTGAGACACCGCTCGTGACCGGCTTAGAGTCTGACATGGCACCAGCAACTCTAACCCTGTGTGTTCTGTCCTTGAGCCAGTTTGCAACCCATCTTGTGACATATGGGTTTACATCTAAGCTGGTGAGCTTTTCTATGATGCCCGAGTGGGGTATTGTGTCGAACGCTTTTGCTAGGTCAAGGTAGGCTGTGTGAACTGCCTTACCCACATCAATTGCCTTAGTGACTGTTTCGAAAAAGTCGACCAAGTTCAAGATGCAAGATCTGCCCTTGACAAAGCCAAATTGGGTAGGATCCAGTGTCTGTAGGTCCCCAATGTCTTTATTTATGAGTTCCATTATGATCCTCTCCATAGCTTTGCAGACAAGGCTCGTCAAGCTTATGGGGTGGTAATTTCCAGGGTCCGTAGAAGCACCACCTTTGTGGAGTGGGACCACAGTTGCCGTACGCCATTCTTTGGGTACGTATCCTGTAGTAAGGCTAAGATTAAACAGCAGCCTTATGTGTGGGTTTAGTTCCTCATTGAGTTCGTGTAGCACACAGCCGGGGACACCGTCCGGTCCCATTGATGCTGTGTTTTTGCTTTAGAGAGAGCAGCTCTCACCTGGGCATCTGAGATGTTTGGGAGGCTAGACTCTGGTGGGATAGATATTTCTCCTTTTGGGGGAGGGAGGAGAAATTTGCACTGAACCTGTCTGCCAGTATGTTGGCAATGTCTGTGGGTTCAGTGATTTTTGTATCATTTTGGACTAATTCTGAGCATATCTGGGAGTTTCCACCCAGGTTTCTAACATAGCTAAAGAAAGCCTTATGATTGTCTTTTGTGTCATTAGCGATTTTTCTCTCAAAGTTGGCCTTGGATGATTTTATGAGTGATCGTAGTTTTTTGCTAGTAGTGACCAGAGATGCCTTCCCTTTTAGGGATTTTGCTCTGTCATGTAGTAGCTTTCTCCTCTTGTTGTAGAGTTTGTTTATGGCTGGGGTCCACCAGACTGGGCGCCTGCCTTTGGTGGAAAGGGTCTTGATTTTATTAGGGATTGCTTGATCCATACATTCCTGGAGGTGCTCGTAGAAGGCATTTGTAAGGGTTTCAGCAGCGTGGGTTGTGGTTTCCACTGGCTCGGAGGCCTTGAAAGATACCATTCCAGTCTTAAGAAGTGTGAAGTTTGCTTTTGAGAAGTTCTTCACTGTGGTCTTTTTTGTTGGGGTTGGGGGCGGGATGTGGATCTCCAGTGAGATTAATTTATGGTCTGATCTCACCAATGAGGGATATACTTCCGGTGTGGAGCATTTTGTCCCCATGTTTGTGATGATCAGGTCTAGTATATTTTCTCCTCTTGTGGGAATGGTGACTAGTTGTTCCATAGCATTTGAGTTTATGAACTCCAGGAACCTTTGGGCTAGGGTGTTGGGGCTTGAGTAATGTTCCCAGTCTATGTTTGGGTAGTTGAAGTCACCCAATATGATGGTGTTTGGAGAGACATTCATACTCTCCAGTGTCTTCAGGAAGGCTGTGTGGGTTTCCTGGGTTTGAGAGGGTGGTCTGTAGCATGCTACAAACTGTAGGGCAGTTTTACCTATGGTTAATTGCACCTGGATGGTCTCCGATGCTTCGTGCATTGCCACTAACCTGGAGGTGTGGGTATCCTTTATGAATATGGATACTCCCCCTCCTTTTGTGGTTCGGTCCGGATTTTGGGGCGAGAACGCATGATATGAGGTATAACCTGATAGTGCTGGGGTGCTCTCAGGAGCCTTGAACCAGGTTTCAGTCACAGCACAGACATCGATGTTCTCCATACTGAGGAGGGCTTGAGGGCATGCATCTTGAGGTTTAGACTTCTGGCATTGAGCAGTATTACCCTTAGTTTTTCTCCATTTTGTTTTCTAGGGTGGTAGGTTTATCATTTGAGCCTTGCCTAAAAAGGCATTATGGGGTGGCAAGAGCCTTTGCCAATATCCGAAAGCCCAGGGGTGACAGGTGCAAGCCGTCCCTTGCGAAGCAGCATGGCTTGTCAAGCATGTCATCCCAGGCAGACAGACATTGGATCCCCTTAGAATGACACCAGTAATTAAGCCAATTATTAAAGCTGATAATTTTGTCTCTGTATTGTGGCATCATTCTTGGTGAGGGTAGGATACTGCTCAGGGTCAGGGTCATACCGGCCTGGGCTACATAATCTGAGAGCTCCTCTATGTCTCTTTTCATGTAGTCCAGGGAGGTACATCTCAGGTCGTTCACACCGGCATGGACAATGACTGAGTCATACTTGTACTTGCTGTGGAGTGACCTGAGTGCTTGTGTTATGTGGCGGATTCTAGCGCCTGACAGGCAGCTTACTGTGATCTTTTCCTTGTTCAGTCTGGTGAGTGGGACGTCAGTGTGTCTGACTATGGAGTCACCTATAACAAGTGTGTCTGGCATTGTGTTTGGCCTTAAGGGCTGTGACTGTTTAGCACACTGACTTTGAGAACTATGTGTTGCAGGTCTTATGTCTTGAGGTGGCAGTTGCTTGGGTGTCTGCTTTGGAGGCCTCTGTAGTTTTGGTAGATTTTTGATCAGTGCCTCCGAGTATGTCTTTGTGTGTTTATGTGTTTATTTTGCAGTTGTGATAGTTCTATGTGAAAATGGGTTTGTGGTGTGCGTGGTTTCCTTCTCCCTCTGTCTGGTCTTGCCAGTCCTGAGTTGAGAGAGCTCAGCCTCCAGTTTGGCTATATAGTTGCATCTCTCACATGTATTTGTGTTTTGTGGGAGAAGGAGTGGGTTGTCTGTGTACATGAGGCAATTGTAACATTGCCTCAAGATGCCCAGATTCACCAGCTGAACAGGAGAGGACGCTAGCAACTGACCCTTCGACATGCTAGAAAAAGTGAAAAAGTTTGCTGTGTAACTGAGTCAGAAGGGACCTATAGGGAAATGGGTACTCAAGGGGATTCTAGGCTAATGTAGTACTTTGTTTAGTATATAAGTACTTTACCTATATAAAAATGCTTTAGGAGCAAGTGCTGAGCTTTTGAGATAGAGAATAGACTGTTTAGATTGCAACTAGAGAAGTTCTAAGGGAAAAATTGAAGAGCAGACTTTTCGGAGCCAGAAATAGTTTAACCTTGTTTAACCGGCGCTGCCCAATGGTGCTCTATGGGCAACTCCACGCTAAATCACGCAAAAGCACGCTAAAGCGGGCTTTATTACAGGTGGCTGAAAAGAGCTAGGAATTGACCCAAAATGGCCAATAGACTACAAGTTTCTGGCTGGAACCACTCCTCTAGGGACAAATAGGCTGCTCAGTGCTCCCCACTCCCACTGGTGAACAAAGATGCTTCCTTTTATCCAAATAAGGATATGGAATAGCACAGGAACCAAGACAAAGCCCAGAGATCAGCAAACTCTGAAGACTGGACTATTCTAGTTCAGTAAGGCGGGAAAACAAGATTTTTTTTTGTTTTTGTCTTTTTTGCAGAAAACAGAGGAAAAACAGACAGTAAATGCTATAAATGCTTTTAAACGGCTAGCGCACTTAAGTTTGTTAGCCTACAGGTAAAATTAAGCAACAAATAACTTTTTAAAAGTGCAAAACAGTTAATCAACACAAAAACAGTTTAAATAAAATGCAGAGCTGTATAAACAGGTGAAAATGCAGTCGCTAAGCAGTAAATAATCAAAAAGCCAGAAAAAAATACTTCAATCAGGAAAAAGTCATTCTTTTGCTCTCTGCTGCTTGTAGAACTCTGCAGGACACGACGAGGAGCGGTGCTGAGTTGAATACAAGCGAAAAAGCGCACTAAAGCGGGCCTTATTACAGGGGGCTGAAAAGAGCTAGGAATTGACCCAAAATGGCCAATAGACTACAAGTTTCTGGCTGGAACCACTCCTCTAGGGACAAATAGGCTGCTCAGTGCTCCCCACTCCTACTGGTGAACAAAGACACTTCCTTTTATCCAAATAAGGATATGGAATAGCACAGGAACCAAGACAAAGCCCAGAGATCAGCAAACTCTGAAGACTGGACTATTCTAGTTCAGTAAGGCGGGAAAACAATATATTTTTTTGTTTTTTGTTTTTTTTTCTTTCTTGCAGAAAACAGAGGAAAAACAGACAGTAAATGCTATAAATGCTTTTAAACAGCTAGCGCACATGAGTGTGTTAGCCTACAGGTAAAATTAAGCAACAGATAACTTTTTAAAAGTGCAAAACAGTTAATCAACACAAAAACAGTTTAAATAGAATGCAGAGCTGTATAAACAGGCGAAAATGCAGTCGCTAAGCAGTAAATAATCAAAAAGCCAGAAAAAAATACTTAAATCAGGAAAAAGTCACTCTTTTGCTCTCTGCTGCTTGTAGAACTCTGCAGGACACCACGAGGAGCGGTGCTGAGTTGAATACAAGCAAAAAAGCGTGCTAAGGCAGGCTTTATTACAGGGGGCTGAAAAGAGCTAGGAATTGACCCAAAATGGCCAGTAGACTACAAGTTTCTGGCTGGAACCACTCCTCTAGGGACAAATAGGCTGCTCAGTGCTCCCCACTCCCACTGGAGAACAAAGACGCTTCGTTTTATCCAAATAAGAATATGGAATAGCACAGGAACCAAGACAAAGCCAAGAGATCAGCAAACTCTGAAGACTGGACTATTCTAGTTCAGTAAGGTGGGAAAACAAGATTTTTTTTTTTTTTTTTGCAGAAAACAGAGGAAAAACAGACAGTAAATGCTTTTAAATGGCTAACGCACTAGAGTGTGTTAGCACTACAGGTAAAATTAAGCAACAAATAACTTTTTAAAAGTACAAAACAGTTAATCAACACAAAAACAGTTTAAATAGAATGCAGAGCTGTATAAACAGGCGAAAATGCAGTCGCTAAGCAGTAAATAATCAAAAAGCCAGAAAAAAATACTTAAATCAGTTATAGCAAATACAGTTATAACAAAAGCTCTGAAATATACTGTATATTTCCAAAATGTTTGAGAAGGACAGTCAGAACACAAGAAGGTTCAGGCGAAAGAGAAAAAAAAAGAAAAAGTATTGTTTTACTTTTTGAAAGGGAAAAAGGAGGAACAGAAGGCCTTATCAAATGTACTCTCTGTATTAGGCAGAATGAGCTAATGACACTAGACTGGGAGGTGTGTCACAGTAGGGGCGGGCAACTGCAAAGCCACCAAGTATAAGAGTAAGACACCAACAGGGAGGGAGGGTGGGACAAAATAGCCTACAGACACAGCAAGCACTACAGAGACAAATGAAAGTTTTTAAACAGATAAGGATTTGTGAAGATACTGAATAGACAAAGTGCTTTATATATATTAAATTTTAAAAACAGTAATCTGTAAAAATAATCAAAAAAATCAAGATACTTATATTTCCAGCTCAGTTGCGGTCAACAACTTCTCCAGTCTTGTAAAGACAGAAACCCTATCCAAGTTAGGGCTTAAAAACCAGAATAGCTTCTTCTTTTTTTTTTTTTTTTACAAGAACACAAAAGAACCAGCCCCCACTAGCCAAAAGATAATTACACAGAGGAACTGTTTCAGTTTACACAATAGCCTACAGACACAGCAAGCACTACAGAGACAAATGAAAGTTTTTAAACAGATAAGGATTTGTGAAGATACTGAATAGACAAAGTGCTTTATATATATTAAATTTTAAAAACAGTAATCTGTAAAATAATCAAAAAAATCAAGATACTTATATTTCCAGCTCAGTTGCGGTCAACAACTTCTCCAGTCTTGTAAAGACAGAAACCCTATCCAAGTTAGGGCTTAAAAACCAGAATAGCTTCTTCTTTTTTTTTTTTTTACAAGAACACAAAAGAACCAGCCCCCACTAGCCAAAAGATAATTACACAGAGGAACTGTTTCAGTTTACACAATAGCCTACAGACACAGCAAGCACTACAGAGACAAATGAAAGTTTTTAAACAGATAAGGATTTGTGAAGATACTGAATAGACAAAGTGCTTTATATATATTAAATTTTAAAAACAGTAATCTGTAAAAATAATCAAAAAAATCAAGATACTTATATTTCCAGCTCAGTTGCGGTCAACAACTTCTCCAGTCTTGTAAAGACAGAAACCCTATCCAAGTTAGGGCTTAAAACCAGAATAGCTTCTTCTTTTTTTTTTTTTACAAGAACACAAAAGAACCAGCCCCCACTAGCCAAAAGATAATTACACAGAGGAACTGTTTCAGTTTACACAATAGCCTACAGACACAGCAAGCACTACAGAGACAAATGAAAGTTTTTAAACAGATAAGGATTTGTGAAGATACTGAATAGACAAAGTGCTTTATATATATTAAATTTTAAAAACAGTAATCTGTAAAAATAATCAAAAAAATCAAGATACTTATATTTCCAGCTCAGTTGCGGTCAACAACTTCTCCAGTCTTGTAAAGACAGAAACCCTATCCAAGTTAGGGCTTAAAACCAGAATAGCTTCTTCTTTTTTTTTTTTTTACAAGAACACAAAAGAACCAGCCCCCACTAGCCAAAAGATAATTACACAGAGGAACTGTTTCAGTTTACACAATAGCCTACAGACACAGCAAGCACTACAGAGACAAATGAAAGTTTTTAAACAGATAAGGATTTGTGAAGATACTGAATAGACAAAGTGCTTTATATATATTAAATTTTAAAAACAGTAATCTGTAAAAATAATCAAAAAAATCAAGATACTTATATTTCCAGCTCAGTTGCGGTCAACAACTTCTCCAGTCTTGTAAAGACAGAAACCCTATCCAAGTTAGGGCTTAAAAACCAGAATAGCTTCTTTTTTTTTTTTTTTTACAAGAACACAAAAGAACCAGCCCCCACTAGCCAAAAGATAATTACACAGAGGAACTGTTTCAGTTTACACAATAGCCTACAGACACAGCAAGCACTACAGAGACAAATGAAAGTTTTAAAACAGATAAGGATTTGTGAAGATACTGAATAGACAAAGTGCTTTATATATATTAAATTTTAAAAACAGTAATCTGTAAAAATAATCAAAAAAATCAAGATACTTATATTTCCAGCTCAGTTGCGGTCAACAACTTCTCCAGTCTTGTAAAGACAGAAACCCTATCCAAGTTAGGGCTTAAAAACCAGAATAGCTTCTTCTTTTTTTTTTTTTTACAAGAACACAAAAGAACCAGCCCCCACTAGCCAAAAGATAATTACACAGAGGAACTGTTTCAGTTTACACAATAGCCTACAGACACAGCAAGCACTACAGAGACAAATGAAAGTTTTTAAACAGATAAGGATTTGTGAAGATACTGAATAGACAAAGTGCTTTATATATATTAAATTTTAAAAACAGTAATCTGTAAAAATAATCAAAAAAATCAAGATACTTATATTTCCAGCTCAGTTGCGGTCAACAACTTCTCCAGTCTTGTAAAGACAGAAACCCTATCCAAGTTAGGGCTTAAAAACCAGAATAGCTTCTTCTTTTTTTTTTTTTACAAGAACACAAAAGAACCAGCCCCCACTAGCCAAAAGATAATTACACAGAGGAACTGTTTCAGTTTACACAATAGCCTACAGACACAGCAAGCACTACAGAGACAAATGAAAGTTTTTAAACAGATAAGGATTTGTGAAGATACTGAATAGACAAAGTGCTTTATATATATTAAATTTTAAAAACAGTAATCTGTAAAAATAATCAAAAAAATCAAGATACTTATATTTCCAGCTCAGTTGCGGTCAACAACTTCTCCAGTCTTGTAAAGACAGAAACCCTATCCAAGTTAGGGCTTAAAACCAGAATAGCTTCTTCTTTTTTTTTTTTACAAGAACACAAAAGAACCAGCCCCCACTAGCCAAAAGATAATTACACAGAGGAACTGTTTCAGTTTACACAATAGCCTACAGACACAGCAAGCACTACAGAGACAAATGAAAGTTTTTAAACAGATAAGGATTTGTGAAGATACTGAATAGACAAAGTGCTTTATATATATTAAATTTTAAAAACAGTAATCTGTAAAAATAATCAAAAAAATCAAGATACTTATATTTCCAGCTCAGTTGCGGTCAACAACTTCTCCAGTCTTGTAAAGACAGAAACCCTATCCAAGTTAGGGCTTAAAAACCAGAATAGCTTCTTCTTTTTTTTTTTTTTTACAAGAACACAAAAGAACCAGCCCCCACTAGCCAAAAGATAATTACACAGAGGAACTGTTTCAGTTTACACAATAGCCTACAGACACAGCAAGCACTACAGAGACAAATGAAAGTTTTTAAACAGATAAGGATTTGTGAAGATACTGAATAGACAAAGTGCTTTATATATATTAAATTTTAAAAACAGTAATCTGTAAAAATAATCAAAAAAATCAAGATACTTATATTTCCAGCTCAGTTGCGGTCAACAACTTCTCCAGTCTTGTAAAGACAGAAACCCTATCCAAGTTAGGGCTTAAAAACCAGAATAGCTTCTTCTTTTTTTTTTTTTTACAAGAACACAAAAGAACCAGCCCCCACTAGCCAAAAGATAATTACACAGAGGAACTGTTTCAGTTTACACAATAGCCTACAGACACAGCAAGCACTACAGAGACAAATGAAAGTTTTTAAACAGATAAGGATTTGTGAAGATACTGAATAGACAAAGTGCTTTATATATATTAAATTTTAAAAACAGTAATCTGTAAAAATAATCAAAAAAATCAAGATACTTATATTTCCAGCTCAGTTGCGGTCAACAACTTCTCCAGTCTTGTAAAGACAGAAACCCTATCCAAGTTAGGGCTTAAAAACCAGAATAGCTTCTTCTTTTTTTTTTTTTTACAAGAACACAAAAGAACCAGCCCCCACTAGCCAAAAGATAATTACACAGAGGAACTGTTTCAGTTTACACAATAGCCTACAGACACAGCAAGCACTACAGAGACAAATGAAAGTTTTTAAACAGATAAGGATTTGTGAAGATACTGAATAGACAAAGTGCTTTATATATATTAAATTAAAAAACAGTAATCTGTAAAAATAATCAAAAAAATCAAGATACTTATATTTCCAGCTCAGTTGCGGTCAACAACTTCTCCAGTCTTGTAAAGACAGAAACCCTATCCAAGTTAGGGCTTAAAAACCAGAATAGCTTCTTCTTTTTTTTTTTTTACAAGAACACAAAAGAACCAGCCCCCACTAGCCAAAAGATAATTACACAGAGGAACTGTTTCAGTTTACACAATAGCCTACAGACACAGCAAGCACTACAGAGACAAATGAAAGTTTTTAAACAGATAAGGATTTGTGAAGATACTGAATAGACAAAGTGCTTTATATATATTAAATTTTAAAAACAGTAATCTGTAAAAATAATCAAAAAAATCAAGATACTTATATTTCCAGCTCAGTTGCGGTCAACAACTTCTCCAGTCTTGTAAAGACAGAAACCCTATCCAAGTTAGGGCTTAAAAACCAGAATAGCTTCTTCTTTTTTTTTTTTTACAAGAACACAAAAGAACCAGCCCCCACTAGCCAAAAGATAATTACACAGAGGAACTGTTTCAGTTTACACAATAGCCTACAGACACAGCAAGCACTACAGAGACAAATGAAAGTTTTTAAACAGATAAGGATTTGTGAAGATACTGAATAGACAAAGTGCTTTATATATATTAAATTTTAAAAACAGTAATCTGTAAAAATAATCAAAAAAATCAAGATACTTATATTTCCAGCTCAGTTGCGGTCAACAACTTCTCCAGTCTTGTAAAGACAGAAACCCTATCCAAGTTAGGGCTTAAAAACTAGAATAGCTTCTTCTTTTTTTTTTTTTTTACAAGAACACAAAAGAACCAGCCCCCACTAGCCAAAAGATAATTACACAGAGGAACTGTTTCAGTTTACACAATAGCCTACAGACACAGCAAGCACTACAGAGACAAATGAAAGTTTTTAAACAGATAAGGATTTGTGAAGATACTGAATAGACAAAGTGCTTTATATATATTAAATTTTAAAAACAGTAATCTGTAAAAAAAAATTAAGATACTTATATTTCCAGCTCATTTGCGGTCAACAACTTCTCCAGTCTTGTAAAGACAGAAACCCTATCCAAGTTAGGGCTTTAAAACCAGAATAGCTTCTTCTTTTTTTTTTTTTACAAGAACACAAAAGAACCAGCCCCCACTAGCCAAAAGATAATTACACAGAGGAACTGTTTCAGTTTACACAATAGCCTACAGACACAGCAAGCACTACAGAGACAAATGAAAGTTTTTAAACAGATAAGGATTTGTGAAGATACTGAATAGACAAAGTGCTTTATATATATTAAATTTTAAAAACAGTAATCTGTAAAAATAATCAAAAAAATCAAGATACTTATATTTCCAGCTCAGTTGCGGTCAACAACTTCTCCAGTCTTGTAAAGACAGAAACCCTATCCAAGTTAGGGCTTAAAACCAGAATAGCTTCTTCTTTTTTTTTTTTTTACAAGAACACAAAAGAACCAGCCCCCACTAGCCAAAAGATAATTACACAGAGGAACTGTTTCAGTTTACACAATAGCCTACAGACACAGCAAGCACTACAGAGACAAATGAAAGTTTTTAAACAGATAAGGATTTGTGAAGATACTGAATAGACAAAGTGCTTTATATATATTAAATTTTAAAAACAGTAATCTGTAAAAATAATCAAAAAAATCAAGATACTTATATTTCCAGCTCAGTTGCGGTCAACAACTTCTCCAGTCTTGTAAAGACAGAAACCCTATCCAAGTTAGGGCTTAAAAACCAGAATAGCTTCTTCTTTTTTTTTTTTACAAGAACACAAAAGAACCAGCCCCCACTAGCCAAAAGATAATTACACAGAGGAACTGTTTCAGTTTACACAATAGCCTACAGACACAGCAAGCACTACAGAGACAAATGAAAGTTTTTAAACAGATAAGGATTTGTGAAGATACTGAATAGACAAAGTGCTTTATATATATTAAATTAAAAAACAGTAATCTGTAAAAATAATCAAAAAAATCAAGATACTTATATTTCCAGCTCAGTTGCGGTCAACAACTTCTCCAGTCTTGTAAAGACAGAAACCCTATCCAAGTTAGGGCTTAAAAACCAGAATAGCTTCTTCTTTTTTTTTTTTTTACAAGAACACAAAAGAACCAGCCCCCACTAGCCAAAAGATAATTACACAGAGGAACTGTTTCAGTTTACACAATAGCCTACAGACACAGCAAGCACTACAGAGACAAATGAAAGTTTTAAACAGATAAGGATTTGTGAAGATACTGAATAGACAAAGTGCTTTATATATATTAAATTTTAAAAACAGTAATCTGTAAAAATAATCAAAAAATCAAGATACTTATATTTCCAGCTCAGTTGCGGTCAACAACTTCTCCAGTCTTGTAAAGACAGAAACCCTATCCAAGTTAGGGCTTAAAAACCAGAATAGCTTCTTCTTTTTTTTTTTTTTACAAGAACACAAAAGAACCAGCCCCCACTAGCCAAAAGATAATTACACAGAGGAACTGTTTCAGTTTACACAATAGCCTACAGACACAGCAAGCACTACAGAGACAAATGAAAGTTTTTAAACAGATAAGGATTTGTGAAGATACTGAATAGACAAAGTGCTTTATATATATTAAATTTTAAAAACAGTAATCTGTAAAAATAATCAAAAAAATCAAGATACTTATATTTCCAGCTCAGTTGCGGTCAACAACTTCTCCAGTCTTGTAAAGACAGAAACCCTATCCAAGTTAGGGCTTAAAAACCAGAATAGCTTCTTCTTTTTTTTTTTTACAAGAACACAAAAGAACCAGCCCCCACTAGCCAAAAGATAATTACACAGAGGAACTGTTTCAGTTTACACAATAGCCTACAGACACAGCAAGCACTACAGAGACAAATGAAAGTTTTTAAACAGATAAGGATTTGTGAAGATACTGAATAGACAAAGTGCTTTATATATATTAAATTTTAAAAACAGTAATCTGTAAAAATAATCAAAAAATCAAGATACTTATATTTCCAGCTCAGTTGCGGTCAACAACTTCTCCAGTCTTGTAAAGACAGAAACCCTATCCAAGTTAGGGCTTAAAAACCAGAATAGCTTCTTCTTTTTTTTTTTTTACAAGAACACAAAAGAACCAGCCCCCACTAGCCAAAAGATAATTACACAGAGGAACTGTTTCAGTTTACACAATAGCCTACAGACACAGCAAGCACTACAGAGACAAATGAAAGTTTTTAAACAGATAAGGATTTGTGAAGATACTGAATAGACAAAGTGCTTTATATATATTAAATTTTAAAAACAGTAATCTGTAAAAAAAAATCAAGATACTTATATTTCCAGCTCAGTTGCGGTCAACAACTTCTCCAGTCTTGTAAAGACAGAAACCCTATCCAAGTTAGGGCTTAAAAACCAGAATAGCTTCTTCTTTTTTTTTTTTTTTACAAGAACACAAAAGAACCAGCCCCTACTAGACAAAAGATAATTACACAGAGGAACTGTTTCAGTTTACACAATAGCCTACAGACACAGCAAGCACTACAGAGACAAATGAAAGTTTTAAACAGATAAGGATTTGTGAAGATACTGAATAGACAAAGTGCTTTATATATATTAAATTTTAAAAACAGTAATCTGTAAAAATAATCAAAAAAATCAAGATACTTATATTTCCAGCTCAGTTGCGGTCAACAACTTCTCCAGTCTTGTAAAGACAGAAACCCTATCCAAGTTAGGGCTTAAAAACCAGAATAGCTTCTTCTTTTTTTTTTTTTACAAGAACACAAAAGAACCAGCCCCCACTAGCCAAAAGATAATTACACAGAGGAACTGTTTCAGTTTACACAATAGCCTACAGACACAGCAAGCACTACAGAGACAAATGAAAGTTTTTAAACAGATAAGGATTTGTGAAGATACTGAATAGACAAAGTGCTTTATATATATTAAATTTTAAAACAGTAATCTGTAAAAATAATCAAAAAAATCAAGATACTTATATTTCCAGCTCAGTTGCGGTCAACAACTTCTCCAGTCTTGTAAAGACAGAAACCCTATCCAAGTTAGGGCTTAAAAACCAGAATAGCTTCTTCTTTTTTTTTTTTTTACAAGAACACAAAAGAACCAGCCCCACTAGCCAAAAGATAATTACACAGAGGAACTGTTTCAGTTTACACAATAGCCTACAGACACAGCAAGCACTACAGAGACAAATGAAAGTTTTTAAACAGATAAGGATTTGTGAAGATACTGAATAGACAAAGTGCTTTATATATATTAAATTTTAAAAACAGTAATCTGTAAAAATAATCAAAAAAATCAAGATACTTATATTTCCAGCTCAGTTGCGGTCAACAACTTCTCCAGTCTTGTAAAGACAGAAACCCTATCCAAGTTAGGGCTTAAAACCAGAATAGCTTCTTCTTTTTTTTTTTTTTACAAGAACACAAAAGAACCAGCCCCCACTAGCCAAAAGATAATTACACAGAGGAACTGTTTCAGTTTACACAATAGCCTACAGACACAGCAAGCACTACAGAGACAAATGAAAGTTTTTAAACAGATAAGGATTTGTGAAGATACTGAATAGACAAAGTGCTTTATATATATTAAATTTTAAAAACAGTAATCTGTAAAAATAATCAAAAAAATCAAGATACTTATATTTCCAGCTCAGTTGCGGTCAACAACTTCTCCAGTCTTGTAAAGACAGAAACCCTATCCAAGTTAGGGCTTAAAAACCAGAATAGCTTCTTCTTTTTTTTTTTTTTTACAAGAACACAAAAGAACCAGCCCCACTAGCCAAAAGATAATTACACAGAGGAACTGTTTCAGTTTACACAATAGCCTACAGACACAGCAAGCACTACAGAGACAAATGAAAGTTTTTAAACAGATAAGGATTTGTGAAGATACTGAATAGACAAAGTGCTTTATATATATTAAATTTTAAAAACAGTAATCTGTAAAAATAATCAAAAAAATCAAGATACTTATATTTCCAGCTCAGTTGCGGTCAACAACTTCTCCAGTCTTGTAAAGACAGAAACCCTATCCAAGTTAGGGCTTAAAACCAGAATAGCTTCTTCTTTTTTTTTTTTTTACAAGAACACAAAAGAACCAGCCCCCACTAGCCAAAAGATAATTACACAGAGGAACTGTTTCAGTTTACACAATAGCCTACAGACACAGCAAGCACTACAGAGACAAATGAAAGTTTTAAACAGATAAGGATTTGTGAAGATACTGAATAGACAAAGTGCTTTATATATATTAAATTTTAAAAACAGTAATCTGTAAAAATAATCAAAAAAATCAAGATACTTATATTTCCAGCTCAGTTGCGGTCAACAACTTCTCCAGTCTTGTAAAGACAGAAACCCTATCCAAGTTAGGGCTTAAAAACCAGAATAGCTTCTTCTTTTTTTTTTTTTTACAAGAACACAAAAGAACCAGCCCCCACTAGCCAAAAGATAATTACACAGAGGAACTGTTTCAGTTTACACAATAGCCTACAGACACAGCAAGCACTACAGAGACAAATGAAAGTTTTTAAACAGATAAGGATTTGTGAAGATACTGAATAGACAAAGTGCTTTATATATATTAAATTTTAAAAACAGTAATCTGTAAAAATAATCAAAAAAATCAAGATACTTATATTTCCAGCTCAGTTGCGGTCAACAACTTCTCCAGTCTTGTAAAGACAGAAACCCTATCCAAGTTAGGGCTTAAAAACCAGAATAGCTTCTTCTTTTTTTTTTTTACAAGAACACAAAAGAACCAGCCCCACTAGCCAAAAGATAATTACACAGAGGAACTGTTTCAGTTTACACAATAGCCTACAGACACAGCAAGCACTACAGAGACAAATGAAAGTTTTTAAACAGATAAGGATTTGTGAAGATACTGAATAGACAAAGTGCTTTATATATATTAAATGTTAAAAACAGTAATCTGTAAAAATAATCAAAAAAATCAAGATACTTATATTTCCAGCTCAGTTGCGGTCAACAACTTCTCCAGTCTTGTAAAGACAGAAACCCTATCCAAGTTAGGGCTTAAAGACCAGAATAGCTTCTTCTTTTTTTTTTTTCTACAAGAACACAAAAGAACCAGGCCCCACTAGCCAAAAGATAATTACACAGAGGAACTGTTTCAGTTTACACAATAGCCTACAGACACAGCAAGCACTACAGAGACAAA
Source organism: Protopterus annectens (assembly GCF_019279795.1). Classification (NCBI taxonomy): domain Eukaryota; kingdom Metazoa; phylum Chordata; order Ceratodontiformes; family Protopteridae; genus Protopterus; species Protopterus annectens. The sequence continues at coordinate 1,996,993,497 of NC_056726.1, read as the reverse complement.
TGAAAGTTTTTAAACAGATAAGGATTTGTGAAGATACTGAATAGACAAAGTGCTTTATATATATTAAATTTTAAAAACAGTAATCTGTAAAAATAATCAAAAAAATCAAGATACTTATATTTCCAGCTCAGTTGCGGTCAACAACTTCTCCAGTCTTGTAAAGACAGAAACCCTATCCAAGTTAGGGCTTAAAAACCAGAATAGCTTCTTCTTTTTTTTTTTTTTTACAAGAACACAAAAGAACCAGCCCCCACTAGCCAAAAGATAATTACACAGAGGAACTGTTTCAGTTTACACAATAGCCTACAGACACAGCAAGCACTACAGAGACAAATGAAAGTTTTTAAACAGATAAGGATTTGTGAAGATACTGAATAGACAAAGTGCTTTATATATATTAAATTTTAAAAACAGTAATCTGTAAAAATAATCAAAAAAATCAAGATACTTATATTTCCAGCTCAGTTGCGGTCAACAACTTCTCCAGTCTTGTAAAGACAGAAACCCTATCCAAGTTAGGGCTTAAAAACCAGAATAGCTTCTTCTTTTTTTTTTTTTTTACAAGAACACAAAAGAACCAGCCCCACTAGCCAAAAGATAATTACACAGAGGAACTGTTTCAGTTTACACAATAGCCTACAGACACAGCAAGCACTACAGAGACAAATGAAAGTTTTAAACAGATAAGGATTTGTGAAGATACTGAATAGACAAAGTGCTTTATATATATTAAATTTTAAAAACAGTAATCTGTAAAAATAATCAAAAAAATCAAGATACTTATATTTCCAGCTCAGTTGCGGTCAACAACTTCTCCAGTCTTGTAAAGACAGAAACCCTATCCAAGTTAGGGCTTAAAAACCAGAATAGCTTCTTCTTTTTTTTTTTTTACAAGAACACAAAAGAACCAGCCCCCACTAGCCAAAAGATAATTACACAGAGGAACTGTTTCAGTTTACACAATAGCCTACAGACACAGCAAGCACTACAGAGACAAATGAAAGTTTTTAAACAGATAAGGATTTGTGAAGATACTGAATAGACAAAGTGCTTTATATATATTAAATTTTAAAAACAGTAATCTGTAAAAATAATCAAAAAAATCAAGATACTTATATTTCCAGCTCAGTTGCGGTCAACAACTTCTCCAGTCTTGTAAAGACAGAAACCCTATCCAAGTTAGGGCTTAAAAACCAGAATAGCTTCTTCTTTTTTTTTTTTTTACAAGAACACAAAAGAACCAGCCCCACTAGCCAAAAGATAATTACACAGAGGAACTGTTTCAGTTTACACAATAGCCTACAGACACAGCAAGCACTACAGAGACAAATGAAAGTTTTTAAACAGATAAGGATTTGTGAAGATACTGAATAGACAAAGTGCTTTATATATATTAAATTTTAAAAACAGTAATCTGTAAAAATAATCAAAAAAATCAAGATACTTATATTTCCAGCTCAGTTGCGGTCAACAACTTCTCCAGTCTTGTAAAGACAGAAACCCTATCCAAGTTAGGGCTTAAAAACCAGAATAGCTTCTTCTTTTTTTTTTTTTACAAGAACACAAAAGAACCAGCCCCCACTAGCCAAAAGATAATTACACAGAGGAACTGTTTCAGTTTACACAATAGCCTACAGACACAGCAAGCACTACAGAGACAAATGAAAGTTTTTAAACAGATAAGGATTTGTGAAGATACTGAATAGACAAAGTGCTTTATATATATTAAATTTTAAAAACAGTAATCTGTAAAAATAATCAAAAAAATCAAGATACTTATATTTCCAGCTCAGTTGCGGTCAACAACTTCTCCAGTCTTGTAAAGACAGAAACCCTATCCAAGTTAGGGCTTAAAAACCAGAATAGCTTCTTCTTTTTTTTTTTTTTACAAGAACACAAAAGAACCAGCCCCACTAGCCAAAAGATAATTACACAGAGGAACTGTTTCAGTTTACACAATAGCCTACAGACACAGCAAGCACTACAGAGACAAATGAAAGTTTTTAAACAGATAAGGATTTGTGAAGATACTGAATAGACAAAGTGCTTTATATATATTAAATTTTAAAAACAGTAATCTGTAAAAATAATCAAAAAAATCAAGATACTTATATTTCCAGCTCAGTTGCGGTCAACAACTTCTCCAGTCTTGTAAAGACAGAAACCCTATCCAAGTTAGGGCTTAAAACCAGAATAGCTTCTTCTTTTTTTTTTTTTTACAAGAACACAAAAGAACCAGCCCCCACTAGCCAAAAGATAATTACACAGAGGAACTGTTTCAGTTTACACAATAGCCTACAGACACAGCAAGCACTACAGAGACAAATGAAAGTTTTTAAACAGATAAGGATTTGTGAAGATACTGAATAGACAAAGTGCTTTATATATATTAAATTTTAAAAACAGTAATCTGTAAAAATAATCAAAAAAATCAAGATACTTATATTTCCAGCTCAGTTGCGGTCAACAACTTCTCCAGTCTTGTAAAGACAGAAACCCTATCCAAGTTAGGGCTTAAAAACCAGAATAGCTTCTTCTTTTTTTTTTTTTTTACAAGAACACAAAAGAACCAGCCCCCACTAGCCAAAAGATAATTACACAGAGGAACTGTTTCAGTTTACACAATAGCCTACAGACACAGCAAGCACTACAGAGACAAATGAAAGTTTTAAACAGATAAGGATTTGTGAAGATACTGAATAGACAAAGTGCTTTATATATATTAAATTTTAAAAACAGTAATCTGTAAAAATAATCAAAAAAATCAAGATACTTATATTTCCAGCTCAGTTGCGGTCAACAACTTCTCCAGTCTTGTAAAGACAGAAACCCTATCCAAGTTAGGGCTTAAAAACCAGAATAGCTTCTTCTTTTTTTTTTTTTACAAGAACACAAAAGAACCAGCCCCCACTAGCCAAAAGATAATTACACAGAGGAACTGTTTCAGTTTACACAATAGCCTACAGACACAGCAAGCACTACAGAGACAAATGAAAGTTTTTAAACAGATAAGGATTTGTGAAGATACTGAATAGCAAAGTGCTTTATATATATTAAATTTTAAAAACAGTAATCTGTAAAAATAATCAAAAAAATCAAGATACTTATATTTCCAGTCAGTTGCAGTCAACAACTTCTCCAGTCTTGTAAAGACAGAAACCCTATCCAAGTTAGGGCTTAAAAACTAGAATAGCTTCTTCTTTTTTTTTTTTTTTTTTACAAGAACACAAAAGAACCAGCCCCCACTAGCCAAAAGATAATTACACAAAGGAACTGTTTCAGTTTACACAATAGCCTACAGACACAGCAAGCACTACAGAGACAAATAAGAAGTTATGTACCTACCATAACGTTCCATGTTAGTTGTCTTCTCTCGCCTTCTTTCTTGCTTGATGGTTCGGAGCCAATCCCTCGGCTCCGACTCGGCACTTGCTAAGCTCGAGAGTCACTTTTACCAGCTCGAGGCAGCCCCATATCCCATGATGCAAGGCGGTAAGTACCCAGATCTCGTTTGATGACAAAGGGCAACAGCACCAAGCATAAAATACTTCCAAAAGGAAGAAAGAAAACTTACAGATGGAAGAAGGACCAGGTCTGAATGGTCTTCAGCATAACAGTTTCTTATAACAAGGTCTGTCCAGGCCAGGGGGAAGGAGGGAGTCAAGAAAGAAGGCGAGAAGACAACTAACATGGAACGTTATGGTAGGTACATAACTTCTTAATGTTAAGTTGTCAATCTCGCTTCATTCTTGCTTGATGGGACCGCGCTCCTAGCACCTCTATCCTGGGTGGCTCAATGGAACAAACTCTTGAGGACTGTAGAGCCAAAACTGGCTCTGTCCCTGGAGGCCAAGTCCAATTTGTAATGGGAAACAAAGTGTGAGGAGTGGCCCAAGTGGCCGCTGCACAAATAGTGTCTAAAGGAAGTCTAGCTTGAAAAGCTGTAGAAGTAGCTAAGCTCCTAGTTGAATGTGCTTTAGGTTTTGAGCACAGCTGTTTTCCCCTGAGCAGATAAATTTCAGAGATGACCGAAGAAAGCCATCTAGACAAAGTCACTTTAGAAACAGGAAGGTCTTTTTTATTATCCGCATAGGAAACAAAAAGTTGATCAGATTTTCTAAATTTTTTTGTTCTGTCCAAATAATATCTAAGTTGACGGTGCACATCAAGATAATGTAGCTTTTGTTCAGCTCTATCTGAATAGTTAGGGAAAAATACAGGCAGATCAATGGATTGATTCAAATTGTTCTTTGAAGCGACCTTAGGCAAAAGGTTGGGTTAGTTCTCAAAGATACTCTGTCTTTGTGAAAAACCAAATAGGGGGGTCGAACCGAAAGAGCATGAAGTTCAGACACCCTTCTGGCCGATGTAATAGCCACTAGGAATAAAGTTTTCCAAGAAAGATATTTCAGGGAACAAGAAGCAGCTGGCTAGAAGGGGAAGAATCAAGGATGTCAGCACTAAATTTAGATCCCACTGAGGAGGAGGATTCCTGATTGGAGGTTTTAGTAGGAAAATTCCTTTCAAGAAGGCCCTGCAGAGCCTATGGGACATAATATTATGATCTGCTATCCCGACATGAAAATTGGAAATAGCAGCCAATTGAACTCTGACTGTGGAAGAAGAGGAGCCTGCATGAAAAATCTCTGCTAAGAAGTCCAGGACTGCCTGAACAGGGGCAGTAAAAGGATCGATATTCTTGGCCTTAGCCCAATAAGAGAAACGTTTCCATTTGCTTGTATAAATCCTCCTGGTAGAGGATTTTAGCGAAGCTACTATGATGTCTCTAACTGGGTTAGAGATCAAAGGAAGCCTGGCTAAGGAAGGAAGTGGAGCAACCATGCTGTGAGGTTGAGAGAAGGGATTGACCGGTGCAGCTGACCCGATTGGTGTATCAGAAGATCTGGCACTGGGTCCAGATGCCACGGCTGCACCAAAAGGTGATGATGGAGGAACGGAACCAAACCTGTCGAGGCCAGTAAGGGGCAATGAGAATCAATTTGGCTCTCAAACGGTAGCTTTCTGGATAACCTGAGGGATCAGAGGAAATGGAGGGAAGGCATAAAGAAGTCCCTGGGGCCAATCCTGGGTCAGAGCGTCTCGGGGATGGCCTGATAGAGCGAAGAGGCTGAAGAAGTCTGGAGATTTGCTGTTTTGAGGAGTAGCAAAAGATCGCAACATGGACGACCCCATTCCAGAAAAATCTCTTCCGCTATAGATTGCTTGAGAGACCACTCGTGAGGCATGAGAATAGCTCTGCTCAATCTGTCCGCTACAATGTTGGTTTTCCCAGGGATATGCGTTGCTACCAGAAACCGATGAGAGGAGATCGCCCATTGCCATAGTCTGAGCGCTTCTCGACACAAGGGTAGGACTTGGTTCCGCCCTGTTTGTTGATATACCAAACTACAGACATGTTGTCTGTGTGGACTGCAATTGTCCCTACGGGAAGAAAGTCGTTGAGGGCTTGCAACGTTAAAAGCACTGCTCTCATCTCCAGGACATTTATGTGCAGATGGTACTCGAACGGCTGCCACGCCCCATGAAACATCCTGCCCTGATAATGACCCCCCCCACCCGATCAGGGAGGCATCCGTGGTGACAGTGGCTATCGGGGATGGGGGTACAAAGTACCTGCCTTGGTGAACCTGAGACGATGTGATCCACCAAGCAAGATGCTCTTTGCATGTCTGTGTCACCAGAATCTGGTGACGCATTGGAAGTTGCTGGTATGACCATTGTGTGAACAGCATCCACTGAAGAAGGCGCATGTAGAATCGAGCCACCGGAAGAAGAGTAATGGCCGCAGCCATGAGACCTAATACCTTTAGAACCATTCTGGCCTGTACTTTCTTGTTGGCCAGAATGATCCTGACATGACTCTGAATGTCTGAAACTCTTTGATCTGTAAGGGTAGCTGACGTCCGAACAGTGTTTAAGTTTGCGCCTATGAAGGTAATAGACTGGCAGGGCGATAAGGATGACTTTTCGAAGTTGATTGAGATGCCCAAATGAGAACAAAGGTTTATTGTGTAATCCCTGGCTTGTATAAGCTGATGCCTGGTGGTGGCTGACAGGAGCCAGTCGTCGAGATACGGAAACACCTGGAATCCTTGACGTCTCAGGTGAGCCGTGACCACTGCCATGCATTTGGTGAACACTCTGGGGCTGTAGTGAGACCAAAGGGCAGGGCTCTGAACTGGAAATGACTGGACCCCAGCCGAAGCGGAGAAATCTCCTGGAGCGTCTGTGAATTTTGATGTGATAGCATCCTGAAGATCTATTGAGCACATCCAGTTGTCCTTCTGTAAGAAGGGCAGAATTGACTGAAGAGTGACCATTCGGAATCTTGTCTTCCTGACAGACTTGTTGAGTCTGCTGAGATCCAATATTGGTATCCAGTCTCCCGTCTTTTTGGGGACCAAAAAGAACCTTGAGTAGATTCCGGGCTCTGAATGGTCTATTGTAACTGGCTGAATGGCTCTTTTTTGCAGTAGTTTTGAGACTTCTAACTCTGCAATTTCCCTTAGACCGGGTGGTACATCTGGAAGGGAATTTGAGAGGAAGGGACTTTCCTCGAAAGGAATTATGTAACCCTTGGATATGATCGACTGTACCCATCTGTCTTGAGTGAGGGAATGCCAGGCTTCTGGGTACAGTGATAATCTTCCCCCGACTGCCTCCAAGGAGGGACAGCCGGGCAACATCTCAGGGATAAAGGCTTGTCAGAGACAGGCTCTCTGTTTCCCTGGTTTTTCGGACCCCCTCTGCCTCTAGAGCGGCGTCTGTTGTTGTTACCCCCTCTGCCTCTAGGGGTAAACTGACCACGTGAATCCGGCGTGACTCCTTGGGATTTACGGAACCACATTTTCCCACCTTTCTGTCCTTTGGGATAAGGTCTAGAAGGGGTGGAAAAATGGACTCCAACAGCAGAAAGAGTCTTGCCGTCCTGTTCGCACCTGGTCAAGGTTTCCTTCACCTGAGGGCCAAACAAAGCTGACCCATCAAAGGGAGAATTTGTGAAGGACGCCTTAAAGGGATCCGCAAAATCACATAGCCGCATCCAGTCTTGGCGTCTAAGAGCTACACCTGTACCTGCGGCTCTACTCGCTCCATCCGCAGCATAAGATATTAGCCGCATGGAGGAGTTTGCAATGGAATTGAGGGTTCCTAGCTGCGAAGCAATTTTTTCTTGAGCCCCTGCAGCTGTAGGATCCTGAACTACTTCACCCAGCTCCTTAAGGATATCCCTCTGGAGTCTGGTGAAGTGACATAGGTAATTCAGCGAACGCATAGCAAAGGTCGCTGAGGAAAACATCCGCTTACCGTACCTATCCATGGTCCTAGAGTCCTTATTAGGAGGATGCACGGGCACGGAAGGATCTGCAAGTTCCTTTTTGGTGGCCGCAGCCACCACCATGGCATCAGCGGGGACACCCTTAGTGAGGAATTGCTTGTCACATGGGGCAGTGATAAATTTTGAAGGCCTCCTAGGGACCGGCTCTACAGAGTCAGGAGCTGCCCACGCCTTTCGTGCAATAACCTGCATAAGGGGGTCGAAAGGCGGAGACACCCAGGAGGTGGAGGGCCGAGATCCAAACGCCTCTAGGTATACTGACTCATCCTCAGAGGGATTGTTGGTGGGCCAGTTTCCCCTCTGTTTAAGGAGTTCTAGGATGTCTGAGAAGGAGACATCCTCAGAGGGGATCTAGGGATCCCTCTGACTCATCAAAGTCAGTATCCGGTGACAGACTCGGGAGTCTACATGCTTCCTCTTACAAGTCCTCTTCCTAGGAGGATCTCCCGAAACATCAGGAGAATCCTCGGAAGAGGGGGAAATTCCCAATGGGGAAACCTGAGGCGGAGGATCTCTGGGTCCTGTAGCAAGAGAAGTGGCAGAGATGTCAACAGGTACTATAGAGGGAGGAGCTACGGGAACAGACTGCTGACTGATACCAGTGGCCAGTACACTCTTCATCACCTCGAATGCTCCCCTCCCAGGCAGGTCCGAGAGAACCCGCTCCGAAGAGCTAGGAACTCCAGGGACCACTGAAAGGGAAGTCTCCGAGGCAGATGTCGGAGCCGAGCTCACCAAGGCCGAGGCTCCAAGGGGAAGAGCGGGTTCGGACAAGGGTCCGATGCCACTCTCCCCCTCGGAGGAGACCATGGAAGCCCGACCACCGAATCCCTCTAAGGAAGGTCTCGAAGAGGAGATAAGAGTAGAGGCTGAAGGAACAGAAGGGGGTATCCGTCCTCCAGCCGTAGCAGTAACCATTCCCGAAGACTCCAGCTCCAAGCTCTGGGGTAGAGTTGAAGGAGGAACTGTAACGGGGTGTGGACCAACAGTCGTCTGTTGAGACGGACTATGTAACATTTGGGCCAGTACCTGTGACTTAAGTAATCTACTGACCACTCTCTCTAAGTCATGATCTGACAGTCTGGATGACCTTGAAGATCGGCTCCGATGGCTCCGTTCCGAAAAAAGAGGTGAAGCCAGAGCCGAAAGTATCGGCTCCAAGGAAGGAGACCTCGACCTCTTCCTGGAATGAGCCATCAGAACCGATACTATAGATCCTGTCGGAGCCGACTTGTCGGAGCCGACAGGAAGCCTCGATGTATCAGCTCCAGCCGGAGCCGATACAGCCACCAAAGTAACGGTGTCGGAGCCGATCGGAGCCGACACCGATGCCTGTGCCACATGGGTGTCGGAACCGATCGGAGCCGACACCGAAGTGGTCGATGCAGATTCGGCACCGATAGCCATCGGTGCGGAAGGCTTTGTTAAGCCAGAATCGGCTCCAGCCGGAGCCGATCTCGACTCGGAACGAGTCGGAGCCGAGGCCGCAGGCTTAGACACAGAAGCCTGGGCCTTGGAAGATTTAGCTGATTTTGATGGAGCCGACTTAGCCGGAGAGCCCTCCGGCTTAAGAAGGCCCCTAAGGATCAGCTTGTTGCGTCTTTCCTGCAGGACTCTCTGGCTGAAGGAATGACAAATAGCACAGGAGTCCTGCAGGTGAAGAGGCCCCAGGCAATACAGGCAAGAAGTGTGACCGTCTGTCAGAGACATCTTCTGACAGCACGAGTCACACTTCTTAAAACCTGAGACCCTCTCCTTTGACATGGTGCTTTACAAAACACACACACACACCAGTCAAAAATTAACTTAAATAAAATACCAAAAGGTATTCCTATAAACAAACACACACACCCTAACAGGGAGGGGATGGGATGGGTAAAGTTTGACTAAAAAAAATTAGAAGAGACAGGGATTTTCTGTCACAAAATGTAAATAATTAACTAATAACTAACAAATAAGGGTTTTTTAACAAAAAGGGGCTTAAATATCCAAAAAGTGAATCACTTACCAGGAGCTGGTAAAAGGAGGACCTCATAAGCGAAGCGGCAAACGAGATCTGGGTACTTACCGCCTTGCATCATGGGATATGGGGCTGCCTCGAGCTGGTAAAAGTGACTCTCGAGCTTAGCAAGTGCCGAGTCGGAGCCGACGGATCGGCTCCGAACCATCAAGCAAGAATGAAGGCGAGATTGACAACTTAACATTGAAAGTTTTTATACAGATAAAGATTTGTGAAGATACTGAATAGACAAAGTGCTTTATATATATTAAATTTTAAAAGCAGTAATCTGTAAAAATACTCGAAAAAATCAAAATACTTATATTTCCAGCTCAGTTGCGGTCAACAACTTCTCCAGCCTTGTAAAGACAGAAACCCTATCCAAGTTAAGGCTTAAAAACCAGAATAGCTTCTTCTTTTTTTTTTTTTTTTTACAAGAACACAAAAGACCCAGCCCCCACTAGCCAAAAGATAATTACACAGAGGAACTGTTTCAGTTTACACAATAGCCTACAGACACAGCAAGCACTACAGAGACAAATGAAAGTTTTTAAACAGATAAGGATTTGTGAAGATACTGAATAGACAAAGTGCTTTTTATATATTAAATTTTAAAAACAGTAATCTGTAAAAATAATCAAAAAAATCAAGATACTTATATTTCCAGCTAAGTTGTGGTCAACAACTTCTCCAGTCTTGTAAAGACAGAAACCGTATCCAAGTTAGGGCTTAAAAACCAGAATAGCTTCTTCTTTTTTTTTTTTTTACAAGAACACAAAAGAACCAGCCCCCACTAGCCAAAAGATAATTACACAGAGGAAATGTTTCAGTTTACACAATAGCCTACAGACACAGCAAGCACTACAGAGACAAATGAAAGTTTTTAAACAGATAAGGATTTGTGAAGATACTGAATAGACAAAGTGCTTTATATATATTAAATTTTAAAAATAATAATCTGTAAAAATAATCAAAAAAATCAAGATACTTATATTTCCAGCTCAGTTCTGGTCAACAACTTCTCCAGTCTTGTAAAGACAGAAACCCTATCCAAGCTGGGCTTAAAAACCAGAATAGCTTCTTCTTTTTTTTTTTTTTTTATACAAGAACACAAAAGAACGAGCCCCCACTAGCCAAAAGATAAATACACAGAGGAATTGTTTCAGTTTACACAATAGCCTACAGACACAGCAAGCACTACAGAGACAAATGAAAGTTTTTAAACAGATAAGGATTTGTGAAGATACTGAATAGACAAAGTGCTTTATATATATTAAATTTTAAAAACAGTAATCTGTAAAAATAATCAAAAAAATCAAGATACTTATATTACCAGCTCAGTTGCGGTCAACAACTTTTCCAGTCTTGTAAAGACAGAAACCCTATCCAAGTTAGGGCTTAAAAACCAGTATAGCTTCTTCTTCTTTTTTTTTTTTTTTACAAGAACACAAAAGAACCAGCCCCCATTAGCCAAAAGATAATTACACAGAGGAACTGTTTCAGTTTACACAATAGCCTACAGACACAGCAAGCACTTCAGAGACGAATGAAAGTTTTTAAACAGATAAGGATTTGTGAAGATACTGAATAGACAAAGTGCTTTATATATATTAAATTTTAAAAACAGTAATCTGTAAAAATAATCAAAAAAATCAAGATACTTATATTTCTAGCTCAGTTGCGGTCAACAACTTCTCCAGTCTTGTAAAGACAGAAACCCTATCCAAGTTAGGGCTTAAAAACCAGAATAGCTTCTTCTTCTTTTTTTTTTTTTTTTTACAAGAACACAAAAGAACCAGCCCCCACTAGCCAAAAGATAATTACACAGAGGAACTGTTTCAGTTTACAAAATAGCGTACAGACACAGCAAGCACTACAGAGACAAATGAAAGTTTTTAAACAGATAAGGATTTGTGAAGATACTGAATAGACAAAGTGCTTTATATATATTAAATTTTAAAAACAGTAATCTGTATAAATAATCAAAAAAATCAAGATACTTATATTTCCAGCTCAGTTGCGGTCAACAACTTCTCCAGTCTTGTAAAGACAGAAACCCCATCCAAGTTAGGGCTTAAAAACCAGAAAAGCTTCTTCTTTTTTTTTTTACAAGAACACAAAAGAACCAGCCCCCACTAGCCAAAAGCTAATTACACAGAGGAACTGTTTCAGTTTACACAATAGCCTACAGACACAGCAAGCACTACAGAGACAATTGAAAGTTTTTAAACAGATAAGGATTTGTGAAGATACTGAATAGACAACGTGCTTTATATATATTAAATTTTAAAAACAGTAATCTGTAAAAATAATCAAAAAAATCAAGATACTTATATTTCCAGCTCAGTTGCGGTCAACAACTTCTCCAGTCTTGTAAAGAGAGAAACCCTATCCAAGTTAGGGCTTAAAAACCAGAATAGCTTCTTCTTTTTTTTTTTTTACAAGAACACAAAAGAACCAGCCCCCACTAGCCAAAAGATAATTACACAGAGGAACTGTTTCAGTTTACACAATAGCCTACAGACACAGCAAGCACTACAGAGACAAATGACAGTTATTAAACAGATAAGGATTTGTGAAGATACTGAATAGACAAAGTGCTTTATATATATTAAATTTTAAAAACAGTAATCTGTAAAAATAATCAAAAAAATCAAGATACTTATATTTCCAGCTCAGTTGCGGTCAACAACTTCTCCAGTCTTGTAAAGAGAGAAACCCTATCCAAGTTAGGGCTTAAAAACCAGAATAGCTTCTTCTTTTTTTTTTTACAAGAACACAAAAGAACCAGCCCCCACTAGCCAAAAGATAATTACACAGAGGAACTGTTTCAGTTTACACAATAGCCAACAGACACAGCAAGCACTACAGAGACAAATGAAAGTTTTTAAACAGATAAGGATTTGTGAAGATACTGAATAGACAAAGTGCTTTATATATATTAAATTTTAAAAACAGTAATCTGTAAAAATAATCAAAAAAATCAAGATACTTATATTTCCAGCTCAGTTGCGGTCAACAACTTCTCCAGTCTTGTAAAGACAGAATCCCTATCCAAGTTAGGGCTTAAAAACCAGAACAGCTTCTTCTTTTTTTTTTTTTTACAAGAACACAAAAGAACCAGCCCCCACTAGCCAAAAGATAATTACACAGAGGAACTGTTTCAGTTTACACAATAGCCTACAGACATAGCAAGCACTACAGAGACAAATGAAAGTTTTTAAACAGATAAGGATTTGTGAAGATACTGAATAGCAAAGTGCTTTATATATATTAAATTTTAAAAACAGTAATCTGTAAAAATAATCAAAAAAATCAAGATACTTATATTTCTAGCTCAGTTGTGGTCAACAACTTCTCCAGTCTTGTAAAGACAGAAACCCTATCCAAGTTAGGGCTTAAAAACCAGAATAGCTTCTTCTTTTTTTTTTTACAAGAACACAAAAGAACCAGCCCCCACTAGCCAAAGGATAATTACACAGAGGAAATGTTTCAGTTTACACAATAGCTTAAAGACACAGCAAGCACTACAGAGACAAATGAAAGTTTTTAAACAGATAAGGATTTGTGAAGATACTGAATAGACAAAGTGCTTTATATATATTAAATTTTAAAAACAGTAATCTGTAAAAATAATCAAAAAAATCAAGATACTTATATTTCCAGCTAAGTTGTGGTCAACAACTTCTCCAGTCTTGTAAAGACAGAAACCGTATCCAAGTTAGGGCTTAAAAACCAGAATAGCTTCTTCTTTTTTTTTTTTACAAGAACACAAAAGAACCAGCCCCCACTAGCCAAAAGATAATTACACAGAGGAAATGTTTCAGTTTACACAATAGCCTACATACACAGCAAGCACTACAGAGACAAATTAAAGTTTTTAAACAGATAAGGATTTGTGAAGATACTGAATAGACAAAGTGCTTTATATATATTAAATTTTAAAAACAATAATCTGTAAAAATAATCAAAAAAATCAAGATACTTATATTTCCAGCTTAGTTGCGGTCAACAACTTCTCCAGTCTTGTAAAGACAGAAACCCTATCCAAGCTGGGCTTAAAAACCAGAATAGCTTCTTCTTTTTTTTTTTTTTTTTTATACAAGAACACAAAAGTACCAGCCCCCACTAGCCAAAAGATAAATACACAGAGGAATTGTTTCAGTTTACACAATAGCCTACAGACACAGCAAGCACTACAGAGACAAATGAAAGTTTTTAAACAGATAAGGATTTGTGAAGATACTGAATAGACAAAGTGCTTTATATATATTAAATTTTAAAAACAGTAATTTGTAAAAATAATCAAAAAAATCAAGATACTTATATTTCCAGCTCAGTTGCGGTCAACAACTTCTCCAGTCTTGTAAAGACAGAAACCCTATCCAAGTTAGGGCTTAAAAACCAGAATAGCTTCTTCTTTTTTTTTTTTTACAAGAACACAAAAGAACCAGCCCCCACTAGCCAAAAGATAATTACACAGAGGAACTGTTTCAGTTTACAAAATAGCCTACAGACACAGCAAGCACTACAGAGACAAATGAAAGTTTTTAAACAGATAAGGATTTGTGAAGATACTGAATAGACAAAGTGCTTTATATATATTAAATTTTAAAAACAGTAATCTGTATAAATAATAAAAAAAAATCAAGATACTTATATTTCCAGCTCAGTTGCGGTCAACAACTTCTCCAGTCTTGTAAAGACAGAAACCCTATCCAAGTTAGGGCTTAAAAACCAGAAAAGCTTCTTCTTTTGTTTTTTTTTTTTTTTTACAAGAACACAAAAGAACCAGCCCCCACTAGCCAAAAGCTAATTACACAGAGGAACTGTTTCAGTTTACACAATAGCCTACAGACACAGCAAGCACTACAGAGACAAATGAAAGTTTTTAAACAGATAAGGATTTGTGAAGATACTGAATAGACAAAGTGCTTTATGTATATTACATTTTAAAAACAGTAATCTGTAAAAAAAATTAAGATACTTATATTTCCAGCTCAGTTGCGGTCAACAACTTCTCCAGTCTTGTAAAGAGAGAAACCCTATCCAAGTTAGGGCTTAAAAACCAGAATAGCTTCTTTTTTTTTTTTTTTTACAAGAACACAAAAGAACCAGCCCCCACTAGCCAAAAGCTAATTACACAGAGGAACTGTTTCAGTTTACACAATAGCCTACAGACACAGCAAGCACTACAGAGACAATTGAAAGTTTTTAAACAGATAAGGATTTGTGAAGATATTGAATAGACAAAGTGCTTTATATATATTAAATTTTAAAAACAGTAATCTGTAAAAATAATCAAAAAAATCAAGATACTTATATTTCTAGCTCTGTTGCAGTCAACAACTTCTCCAGTCTTGTAAAGACAGAAACCCTATCCAAGTTAGGGCTTAAAAACCAGAATAGCTTCTTCTTTTTTTTTTTTTACAAGAACACAAAAGAACCAGCCCCCACTAGCCAAAAGATAATTACAGAGAGGAACTGTTTCAGTTTACACAATTGCCTACAGACACAGCAAGCACTACAGAGACAAATGAAAGTTTTTAAACAGATAAGGATTTGTGAAGATACTGAATAGACAAAGTGCTTTATATATATTAAATTTTAAAAACAGTAATTTAATTTTTCCCCCCGTTT